>NC_138850.1:448007-482584 GCF_965183815.1 Platalea leucorodia | reverse complement strand
GGGTCCCTGGGGGGGTTGAAGGGGGGAATGGGGGTTCCTGGAGGGGGGTGAGGGGGGCAAAGGGGTCCCCCCAGATCCTCACACCCCCCCCCCCCCCGCAGACGAATCCTGCCGCCGGTGACCCCGGCCCCTGCCCCATGGAGGGGGGGGGGGGGCCGGACCCGAGGGACCCCCCCGGCGGGGCAGGACAGGGCCGGACAGACGGACGAGGCCACCGTCCCCACGGCGGGGCCCCAGCGTGACCCGGGGGGGATTTTGGGGGGGTCCCAGCTCTTCCCTCCCCATTTTGTAGCTTTTTTAGCAGCGGGGGGGGGGCAATTATCCTTAATGAGGGGTTTTTTAGCCTAATTAAGGGCTTTTTTTAGCCAGGGGTGGGGCAACTGTGTCAGTATTGGGTCAAGCAGAGCTGTCCCAGTTAGGAACTGGGCCAGGCCCAGTTAGAACTGGGACGCGGGGGGGGGGGGGGAAAGCCGCGGCAGTATTAGCTGGGGGGGGGGTAAAGGTGGGCGGGGCTATGTGGGAGGGGCGGGGCTTGGGGATGATTGATGGCTCTGGTGGCCCGTGGTGAGGGAGGGGAGGATGCGGGGGGGGGGGGGTGTGGGCCTACTTCCGTCGCCATGGCAACAAAGCGCCTCTGCTGTGTCGCGGCGGGGAGGGCCGCGCCGCCGCTTGGCCGCACTGTATCGCGACAAAGTGACAATAAAAGGTGACGGTGGCTGCGCTGAGCCCTGCCGGTGACACTGGGGACCGGGGCGGGAGGCGCGGGCGGCGGCCCCGGAGCCAGAAGGGTGGTTTTATCTTTGTAACGGCGCGGCTCGACGCGGTATTACGGTAGAGGGGGAGTGCGCATGCGCGCCGCGACGGTAGGGCGGGAGGCGGAGGTGGGCGGGGGTACAGAAGGGCGCATGCGCAGAGGGGAGGCGAGCGGGGATTGGCTGCGGGCGGTGCGCGCGGCCTACGGCGGCCGGGAGGGAAGGCGGAAGCGGAGCGGCCATGGCGGCGGCGGCGGCGGCGGCGGCCCTGGAGCGCTGGGTGTCCGGGGAGCTGCAGGCGCTGCTGGGGCTGAGCGGCCGCCACGTCCCCGCTTTCCTGGTGGCGCTGGCGAAGCGGAGCCGCAGCGTGGAGGAGCTGCTGGAGCGGCTGCGGGAAACCGAGGCGCTGCGGGTGGAGGAGCCGCGCGTCCGCGCCTTCGCGCGGGAGCTGTGGGAGAAGGTGGGCGGGGCTTCCCCGGGAGGGGGCGGGGCTTCGGGGGAGCGGGCGGGGCTTCTCCGTGAAGGACCCGGGGTGGGGGCGTGGCCTGTGGCGGGTAAGGGCGGGGCTTAAGTAGAGAGGGGCGTGGCTTCTAGGGTAGAGTCCTATGGGGGCGTGGCTTTAAGGTGAGAAGGTGGGGTCCGTGTGGGCGTGGCCAGCGCGGAAGGGGGCGTGGTTTGCATGCCTGAGTCCCAACAGGGTAGGGTTGATGGGGAGGGAGCAGCCAATGAGGAGTGTTGGGTTCCTAGGGGGGCGTGGCCAAGCAGAAAGGGGGCGTGGTCGAGCACAAAACGGGGCGTGGTCAAAGGGGGCGTGGCCCGACGCTGTCCCCGCCCCCAGGTCCCCCGGGAGGCGCCGCGGGAGCCGCCGGGCCGAGCGGCCGAGCGGGCGGCGCGGGAATTGCAGCGCCGCAGCCAGGGCTACCGATTGGTCGACAGCGATGACGAGGGGCCAGGCCCCGCCCCCAGCTCCGCCCCTTCCCACGGCTCCGCCCCCAGCACCACCGACGCTTCCCACCACCGCCGCCGCCGCCACCTCCGCCGCCGCCGCTCCGAGTCCCCCGAGGCCTCCAGCCCCTCGCCGCCACCGCCGCCGTGAGTCCCCCCTGGTTATTGGGGTTCCCTCCCAGTTATGGGGGTCTCGGGGTCCCCTCCTGCCCCTGGGGGTCACCACAGGTGCCCAGGGTCACCCTGGTTCTCGGGGTCCCCTCCATTATTGGGGTCCCCCCCAGTTATGGGGGTCTCGGGGTCCCCTCCTGCCCCTGGGGGGTCACCACAGGTGCCCAGGGTCGCCCTGGTTCTCGGGGTCCCCTCCATTATCGGGGTCCCCCCCAGTTATGGGGGTCTCGGGGTCCCCTCCTGCCCCTGGGGGGTCACCACAGGTGCCCAGGGTCACCCTGGTTCTCAGGGTCCCCTCCATTATCGGGGTCCCCCCCAGTTATGGGGGTCTCGGGGTCCCCTCCTGCCCCTGGGGGGGTCACCATAGGTGCCCAGGGTCGCCCTGGTTCTCAGGGTCCCCTCCATTATCGGGGTCCCCCCCAATTATGGGGGCTTGGGGTCCCCTCCTGCCCCTGGGGGTCACCACAGGTTCTCAGGGTCCCCCTCGATATTGGGGTCCCCCCCGGGGGGGGTCTCAGAGTCCCCTCCTGACCCTTGGGGTCCCCCCCAGAGCTTGTGGGATCCCTTTGGGTGCTGAGTCCCCCCCCTTGGGATTTTGGGGTTCCCCTTTTCAGGATCACTTAAAACCCCTTCGGGCCCCCCAAATTATTAAGGTCTGTGGGTTTTGGGGTCCCCCGTGGGTTTTGGGGTGCCCCCACATGACCTCCCCCCCCCCCCCAAACCAGGGATCCGGAGCCCCCCGAGGAGCCGGAAGCAGAATGGGAAGCGTCGGAACGGGAACGACTGCGGGATCTGGAGGAACGCGACGCCTTCGCCGAGCGCCTGCGCCGCCGCGACCGCGACCGCACGCGCAGCGTCCTCGCCCGCCCCGACGCCAAGGTGATGGGGGGGGGGCGCGGTGCCTTTTGGGGGGGCCCAGCTGTGTTTGGGGGGGGCCCCGCTGAGCTCCTGGGGGTCCTTGGGTGGGATTTGGGATCCCTGGATGGGATTTTGGGGGGGGTTGGATGGGAATTGGGGTCCCTGGAGGGGATTTTGGGGGGGTTGGATGGGAATTGGGGTCCGTGGATGGGATTTAGGGGGGTTGGGTGGGAATTGGGGTCCCTGGGTGGGATTTGGGGGGCCCAGCTGTGTTTGGGGGGGGGCCCCGCTGAGCTCCTGGGGGTCCTTGGGTGGGATTTGGGATCCCTGGATGGGATTTTGGGGGGGTTGGATGGGAATTGGGGTCCCTGGGTGGGATTTTGGGGGGGTTGGTTGGGAATTGGGGTCCCTGGATGGGATTTAGGGGGGTTGGTTGGGAATTGGGGTCCCTGGGTGGGATCTGGGGGGCCCAGCTGTGTTTGGGGGGGGCCCCGCTGAGCTCCTGGGGGTCCTTGGGTGGGATTTGGGATCCCTGGATGGGATTTTGGGGGGGTTGGATGGGAATTGGGGTCCCTGGAGGGGATTTAGGGGGGTTGGGTGGGAACTGGGGTCCCTGGGTGGGATTTGGGGGGCCCAGCTGTGTTTGGGGGGGCCCTGCCAAGCTCCTGGGGGTCCCTGGGTGGGATTTGGGGGCAGCTGGGTGGGAATTGGGATCCCTGGGTGGGATTTGGGGGGGCCTTGCCAAGATCCTGGGAGTTTCTGAGTGGGATTTGGGATCCCTGGATGGGATTTTGGGGGGGTTGGGTGGAAATCGGGGTCCCTGGAGGGGATTTAGGGGGGTTGGGTGGGATTTGGGATCCCTGGATGGGATTTTGGGTGGGATTTGGGATCCCTGGGGGGATTTAGGGGTGCCCATGAGTTAGATTTGGGTTCCCTGGATGGGCTTTAGGGGGGTCGGGTAGGAATTGGGGTCCCTGGGGTCCCTCTGCAGTTAGAATTTGGGGTCCCCTCCCCTCCTCACCCCCTTTTTTCACCCCCAGGCTTACGAAGAAGCCCAGAAACGCCTCAAAATCGCCGAAGAAGATCAAAAAACCATGGTGAGCTCCAGGATCCGGCCGACCCCGTGCCGAAGCGGGGTTCCACCGGGCCCCGACACCCCATTTTTTCCCCCCCTCTCCATGTGTGCGTGTCCCCCCAGGTTCCAGAACTACGGAAAAAATCCCGTCGGGAATACTTAGCTAAACGAGAACGGGATAAATTGGAAGAGCTGGAAGCGGAGATCGCCGACGAGGAATATCTCTTTGGGGAAGAGGCGCTGACGGGGGCGGAACGCCGCGAGCTGGAGTACAAACGCCGCGTGCGGGACCTGGCCCGCGAGTACAAACGCGCCGGGGAGAAGGAAAAGCTGGAGAAAAGTAACCGCTACTACATCCCCGAGGAGACGCGGGGCAAGGTGAGGGGCCCCCAGCCCCCGCCGGCGCCCCGAATCCTCCCTCGGTCCCCTCAAGATCCCTCCCATTGCCCCCAGGATCCCCCCAGCACCCCAAATCCTCCCTTTATCCCCCCAGGATCCCCCCCAGCACCCCAAATCCTCCCTTTATCCCCCCAGGATCCCTCCCATTGCCCCCAGGATCCCCTCCAGCACCCCAAGTCCTCCCTTTATCCCCCCAGGATCCCTCCCAGCACCCCAAACCCTCCCTTTATCCCCTCAAGATCCCTCCCATTGCCCCCAGGATCCCCCCAGCACCCCAAATCCTCCCTTTATCCCCCCAGGATCCCTCCCAGCACCCCAAATCCCCACTTTATCCCCCCAGGATCCCTCCCATTGCCCCCAGGATCCCCTCCAGCACCCCAAATCCCTGCTTTATCCCTTCAAGATCCTTCCCATCACCCCCAAGATCCCCTCCAGCACCCCAAATCCCCCCTTTATCCCCCCAGGATCCCTCCCATTGCCCCCAGGATCCCCTCCAGCACCCCAAATCCTTTCTTTATTCCCTCAGGATCCCTCCCAGCACCCCAAATCCCCCCTTTATGCCCCCAGGATCCCTCTCAGCACCCCCAGGATCCCCCCCAGCACCCCAAATCCTCCCTTTATCCCCCCAGGATCCCTCCCAGCACCCCAAATCCCCTCTTTATCCCCCCAGGATCCCTCCCATTGCCCCCAGGATCCCCTCCAGCACCCCAAGTCCTCCCTTTATCCCCCCAGGATCCCTCCCAGCACCCCAAACCCTCCCTTTATCCCCTCAAGATCCCTCCCATCGCCCCCAGGATCCCCCCAGCACCCCAAATCCTCCCTTTATCCCCCCAGGATCCCTCCCACCACCCCAAATCCCCCCTTTATCCCCCCAGGATCCCTCCTATCGCCCCCAGGATCCCCCCAGCACCCCAAACCCTCCCTTTATCCCCTCAAGATCCTTCCCATCACCCCCAAGATCCCCCCAGCACCCCAAATCCCCCCTTTATGCCCCCAGGATCCCACCCAGCACCCCAAATCCCCCCTTTATCCCCCCAGGATCCCTCCCATTGCCCCCAGGATCCCCTCCAGCACCCCAAATCCTCCCTTTATCCCCCCAGGATCCCTCCCAGCACCCCAAATCCCCCCTTTATCCCCCCAGGATCCCTCCTATCGCCCCCAGGATCCACTCCAGCACCCCAAATCCTCCCTTTATCCCCCCAGGATCCCTCCCAGCACCCCAAATCCCCCCTTTATCCCCCCAGGATCCCTCCTATCGCCCCCAGGATCCCCTCCAGCACCCCAAATCCTTTCTTTATCCCCCCAGGATCCCTCCCAGCACCCCAAATCCCCCCTTTATGCCCCCAGGATCCCTCCCAGCACCCCCAGGATCCCCCCCAGCACCCCAAATCCTCCCTTTATCCCCCCAGGATCCCTCCCATCGCCCCCAGGATCCCCCCAGCACCCCAAACCCTTCCTTTATCCCCTCAAGATCCCTCCCATCGCCCCCAGGATCCCCTCCAGCACCCCAAACCCTCCCTTTATACCCCCAGGATCCCTCCCATCATCCCCAAGATCCCCTCCAGCACCCCAAATCCCTGCTTTATCCCCCCAGGATCCCTCCCAGCACCCCAAATCCCCCCTTTATCCCCCCAGGATCCCTCCCATCACCACCAAGATCCCCCCAACACCCCAAATCCCCCCTTTATCCCCCCAGAATCCCTCCCATTGCCCTCAGGATCCCCCCCAGCACCCCAAATCCTCCCTTTATCCCCCCAGGATCCCTCCCAGCACCCCAAATCCTCCCTTTATCCCCCCAGGATCCCTCCCATTGCCCCCAGGATCCCCCCCAGCACCCCAAATCCCTGCTTTATCCCCTCAAGATCCCTCCCATCGCCCCCAGGATCCCCTCCAGCACCCCAAATCCCCCTCTACCCCCCCCCAAAATCCCTCCTGTCACCACCAAGACTCCCTCCAGCACCTCAAATTCCCTCCTCCATCTCCCCAAGGTCCCTCCTGCCGCGGCGGGGGGTTTCGGGGGGACAGCAGGGTGGTTTCACCGCTCTCATCGCCTCCCGTAGAAGATCCCCGAGCGCGAGGAAGCGACGGGAGGGGAGGAAGAGCGAATGGCGCCCCGGGACGAGCAGCGGCGATGGGAGGAGGAGAGAATCGGGGCGGCTTCCCTGAGGTTTGGGGCGCGCGATGCCGCCCGCCGTCAGCCCCCCAAGGATTACGACTTCGTGCTGGAGGAGGACGAGATGATCCAGTTCGTCAGCGCCGTGCAGATGAAGGGCACCGAGCCTGATAAGGTGAGGGGGCAGGGGGTTTTGGGGGTGCTGGAGGGGGTCCTGGGGGAGACGGGAGGGATTTTGGGGGGGTAGAGGGGGGAATTAGGGTGCTGGAGGGGGTCCTGGAGGAGACGGGAGGGATTTTGGGGGGGTAGAGGGAGGATTTGGGTGCTGGAGGGTGTCCTGGGGGTGACGGGAGGGATTTTGGGGGGGTAGAGGGGGGAATTGGGGTGCTGGGGGCGGTCCTAAAGATGCTGTAGGGACCATGTGGGCAGCGGGGGGGACCCTGGGAGGACGATGAGGGGCTGTGGGGACACTGGGGGTGACATGGGGACACTGGGGGACCCCTGGGAGGATGATGAGGGCTGTGGGGACACTGGAGGTGACATGGGGACACTGGGGGACCCCTGGGAGAACAATGAGGGGCTGTGGGGACACTGGGGGTGACATGGGGACACTGGGGGACCCCTGGGAGGACAATGAGGGGCTGTGGGGACACTGGGGATGACATGGGGACGCTGGGGGACCCCTGGGAGGATGATGGAGGGCTGTGGGGACACCGAAGGGACCATGGGGACGCCAGAGGTGGCATGGGGACACGGCGGGGGGGGCCCTGGGAGGACTATGGGGGGCCGTGGGGACACCGAGGGGACCCTGGGAGGATGCCAGGGTGCTGTGGGGCCCCCGAAGGTGCCGTGGGGACCCCAGAGGGACGCTGCGGGTGCCCGCAGGAGGCGCCGGCGCCGGTGCCGGAGGCGGAACGGCGACGCCAGTCGGCGCAGGAGGTGCGCCGCAGCCTCCCCATCTTCCCCTATCGCGACGAACTGGTGGCCGCCATCGCTCGCCATCAGATCCTGGTCATCGAGGGGGAGACGGGCTCCGGCAAGACCACCCAGATCCCCCAGTACCTGCACGAGGAGGTGGGGGGGCACGGGGGGGGGGAATTGGGGGGGTGGGGGGCTGGGGGGCAGCGGGGGGGCTAAATGAGGGGGCATTGGGGGGGTAGATGGGGGATGGGGGGGTATCGGGGGGGGTGATGGGGGGCTTTAGGGGGGCAGATGGGGGGGCTGAGGGCACTGGGGGGCAGATAAGGGGGTTGGGGGGTGATGGGGGGCACATGAGGGGGTATGGGGGGCAGATGGGGGGCTGGGGGCATTGGGGGGGCAGATAAGGGGGTTGGGGGGTGATGGGGGGGCAGATGGGCGAGCTGGGGGGCAGATAAGGGGGTTGGGGGGTGATGGGGGGCACATGAGGGGGTATGGGGGCAGATGGGGGGCTGGGGGCATTGGGGGGGCAGATAAGGGGGTTGGGGGGCAGGTGGGGGGCATTGGGGGGGGGCAGTAGGGGAGCTGGGGGGTATTGGGGGGCAGGTGGGGGTTTGGGGGGGGCAGGGAGGGTTTGTGTCCCCCCTCTGACCGCTGTCCCCTCCCAGGGCTACACGCGCCAGGGGCTGAAGATCGGCATCACGCAGCCGCGGCGCGTGGCCGCCATGAGCGTGGCCGCCCGCGTGGCCGTCGAGATGGGCACCAAGCTGGGCAACGAGGTGACACGGGGACATGGGGACACAGTGGGGGACACGGTGGGGGGGACACGGGGACGTGGAGCCACGGGGATGCGAGGGGTGAGGGACACCCTGAGAGGTGGCTCTGGTGACCAGAGGGTGACAGGGGACCTTGGGGACATGTCCCTGTCCCAGAGGGACCCTGGGGGACACCCGGGATGTGGCTTCATCTTAAAGGACCTTGGGAGGTGGCCTTGTCCCAGGGAACCCAGGGGACATGTCCCCATGCTGGGGACCGCAGAGGACCCCAGGGACATGTCCCCCTCGCCAGGGACCCAGGGGACACTGGGGACATGCCCTTGTCCCTGGGAGCCCTGAGGAACACTGGGGACACTAATGGCATGTCCCCGTCCTTGGGGACCCCAAGGGAGATGTCCCCACCCTGGGGACTGCAGGGGACACTGGGGACATGTCCCTGTCCCATAGGACCCTGGGGACACAGGGGACCCTAATGCCATGTCCCCATGCTAGGGGACCATAGGGGACACCTCGCCATCCTGGGGACCTCAGGGGACCCTGGGGACACGTCCCCATGCCAGGACACCCCAGGGGGATGTGTCCCCCTCCTGGGGACCTCAGGGGACCCTGGGGACACGTCCCCATGCCAGGACACCCCGGGGGGATGTGTCCCCCTCCTGGGGACCTCAGGGGACCCTGGGGACACGTCCCCATGCCAGGACACCCCGGGGGGACGTGTCCCCCTCCTGGGGACCTCAGGGGACCCTGGGGACACGTCCCCATCCCAGGGGACCCCAGCGGGACACCCAGGGCAAGCGAGGGGACTCCAGGTGACCCTGGGGACACTTAGGGACCCTGGGGACCACCGAGGGGGGAGTTGGGGACTCTGGGGAGGGGCTGAGGGACCCTGGGGGGAGTCGAGGGACAGCGGGTGACACCGGTGACACGTCCCTTGTCCCCAGGTGGGGTACAGCATCCGCTTCGAGGACTGCACGTCGGAGCGGACGGTGCTGAAGTACATGACGGACGGGATGCTGCTGCGGGAATTCCTGACCGAGCCCGACCTCGCCTCCTACAGGTGGCCTTGGGGACACTGGGGACACGGAGGGGACACCAGGGACCTGGCGGGACACCAGAGATGGACACTGGGGGCATCGGGATGTTGGGGGAGAACGGGGGGGTTGGGGACGTCGGGGACAGCGGAGGGCAGGGGACATTAGGGGTGGGGGGGACCTTGGGGACACAGGGGTGGGGAGTATCTGGGGTTGGGGACAGCAGGGGGCAGGGGACATTAGGGGTGGGGGGGACCTTGGGGACACGGGGGGTGGGGAGTATCTGGGGTTGGGGACGGCAGGGGACATTAGGGGTGGGGGGGACCTTGGGGACACAGGGGGTGGGGAGTATCTGGGGTTGGGGACAGCAGGGGGGAGCGGGGGGCATTTTGGGGGGGGTGGGGGCTTTGGGGACTTTGAGGGGACACTGGGGACAGCGGGGGGGGACGATTGGGGACGTTGTGGGGATGGGGGGCAGTTGGGGACGGGGCGGGGACGACGTTGGGGACACGTTCGGGACACAGCGAGGGGCTGGCAGAGCGGCCACACGTCCCCAGTGCTGTCCTTGTCTTTAGTCTTACTGGTGTCACTTTGGTGTCCCCATCCCTGTCCCCACGTCCCTGTGTCTTGTGTCACATCTTCACGCCCCTGTCCCCGTGTCCCCACGCTTGTCCCCACGCCTGTCCCCATGTCCCCATACCTGTCCCCACATCCCCCACGCTTGTCCCTATGTCCCCACGTCCCCATACCCGTCCCCACATCCTGACACTTGTCCCCACATCCCCCATGCTTGTCCCCACGCCGGTCCCCATGCCTGTCCCCATGGTTGTCCCCATGTCCCCATACCTGTCCCCATACCTGTCCCCATGTCCCTACACTTGTCCCCACGCCTGTTCCCATGTCCCCATACCTGTCCCCACGCTTGTCCCCACGTCCCCATACCCCTCCCCATGTCCCTACATTTGTCCCCATGTCCCCATATCTGTCCCAATGTCCCCCATGCTTGTCCCCATGTCCCCATACCCGTCCCCACGTCCCCCATACCCGTCCCCACGTCCCCATATCCATCCCCACGTCCCCCATACCCGTCCCCACGTCCCCATACCTGTCGCCATGTCCCCATATCCATCCCCATGTCCCCCACGCCCGTCCCCACGTCCCCATACCTGTCGCCATGTCCCCATATCCATCCCCATGTCCCCCACGCCCGTCCCCACGTCCCCATACCTGTCGCCATGTCCCCATATCCATCCCCACGTCCCCCACGCCCGTCCCCACGTCCCCCACGCCCATCCCCACGTCCCCATCCCCGTCCCCACATCCCCACGCCCGTCCCCACGTCCCCATACCCCATCCCCACGTCCCCATACCCCATCCCCACGTCCCCACGCCTATCCCCCGGCCCCCCCCCGGCCCCGCAGCGTGATCATGGTGGACGAGGCCCACGAGCGCACCCTGCACACCGACGTCCTCTTCGGCCTGATCAAGGACATCGCCCGGTTCCGGCCCCAGCTGAAGGTGCTGGTGGCCTCGGCCACCCTCGACACCCAGCGCTTCTCCGCCTTCTTCGACCAGGCCCCCGTCTTCCGCATCCCCGGGCGCCGCTTCCCCGTCGACATCTACTACACCAAGGTGACGGGGACACGGGGACGTCGGGGGCTGGGGGGGACACGGGGGGGCGTAGGGTGCTGGGGGACGGGGGGGGGACACAGGGACATGGGGATGTAGGGGTGCTGGGGGACAAGGGGATGTGGGGGGGATATGGGGACATTGGGGGACAGGAGGGCAGCAGGGGGATGTAGGGGCACTGGGGACAAGGGGACATTGGGGGACAAGGGGACACGGGGGGACACGATGGCAGCAGGGGGATGTAGGGGCGCTGGGGACAAGGGGACATTGGGGGACAAGGGGACACAGGGGGATGCGATGGCAGCAGGGGGATGTAGGGGCGCTGGGGACAAGGGGACATTGGGGGACAAGGGGACACAGGGGGATGCGATGGCAGCTGGGGATGTAGGGTGCTGGGGGACAAGGGGACATGGGGGGACAGGGGGACACCGAGGGACATGGGGGCACTGGGACACAGCGGGGGGCAGGGGGCTGCCTGGGGACACCTGGGGACACCCGCTGTCCCCCCGCTGTCCCCTCCCCAGGCGCCCGAGGCCGACTACCTGGAGGCGTGCGTGGTGTCGGTGCTGCAGATCCACGTCACCCAGCCCCCCGGGGACATCCTCGTCTTCCTCACCGGCCAGGTGGGTGTCCCCGCGTCCCCCCGTCCCCTCCCTGCCACCCCCGGGACCCCCTCTGTCACCCAACCCCTTGGGGACATCGTCCTCCACACCCAGCAAGTGGGTGTCACCCCCCCTGCCACCCCCTGTGTCCTTGCTGTCCCTCTTTCTGTCCCCATCACGTTCTTGATGCCCCCAGTGTCACCTCGATGTCCCCTGGGTGTCCCCATCCCCTGGTGTCCCCGATGTCCCTCTGGATGTCCCCATCCCTCCTGGGTGTCCCTGTCCCCCTCCAGCTCCCTGTCCCTCCCATGTCCCCCTGGGTGTCCCCATACCCCTGGGTGTCCCCCTGGGTGTCCCTGTATCCCCCCGGGTGTCCCCATGTCCCTGGGTGTCCCTGTCCCCCACATCTCCCTGTCCCCCTGCCATGTCCCCCCAGGGTGTCCCTGTCCCCCTGCCGGGTGTCCCCACCCCCCTGGGTGTCCCTGTCCCCCTCTGGTTGTCCCCATCCCCCCCGTGTCCCCCTGGGTGTCCCCATGTCCCCCCGTCCCCTCCCCGGGTGTCCCCGTCTCCCCCAGGGTGTCCCCATTTCCCCCCCGGGTGTCCCAGTCTCCCCCCCCGGTGTCCCCGTTCCCCTGAGCATCCCGTGTCCCCCCCCAGTGTCCCCGTCCCGCCGTGTCCCCCCCGTGTCCCCCCCGTGTCCCCCCCCGTGTCCCCCAGGTGTCCTCGTGTCCCCCTGGGTGTCCCCATGTCCCCTGTCCCCCTGGGTGTCCCCATCCCCCCCAGGTGTCCCCGTGTCCCCTGTCCCCTCGGTGTCCCCATCCCCCCTGGGTGTCCTCGTGTCCCCCTGGGTGTCCCCAGTTGTCCCTGTCCCCCCCCCTGGATGTCCCCATCCCCCCCGGGTGTCCCCGTGTCCCCTGTACCCCCGGTGTCCCCATCCCCCCTGGGTGTCCCCATCCCCCCCGTCCCCCCGGGTGTCCCCCGTCCCCCCCTGGTGTCCCCCGTCCCCCCCCGGTGTCCCCATCCCCCCTGGGTGTCCTCGTGTCCCCCTGGGTGTCCCCAGTTGTCCCCATCCCTCCCTGGTGTCCCCATCCTCCCCGGGTGTCCCCATGTCCCCATCCCCCCCGGTGTCCCCATCCCCCCCGGGTGTCCCCGTGTCCCCGTCCCCCCCCGGGTGTCCCCCGTCCCCCCCTGGTGTCCCCCATCCCCCCCAGGTGTCCCCATGTCCCCATCCCCTCCAGTGTCCCCGTCCCCCCCCGGGTGTCCCCGTGTCCCCGTCCCCCCCCGGTGTCCCCATCCCCCCTGGGTGTCCCTGTGTCCCCGTCCCCCCCCGGGTGTCCCCATCCCCCCCCGGGTGTCCCCCTGCCCCCTGCCCCCCTGGTGTCCCCATCCCCCCCAGGTGTCCCCATGTCCCCATCCCCCCCGGTGTCCCCATCCCCCCCGGGTGTCCCCATGTCCCCATCCCCCCCGGTGTCCCCGTCCCCCCCCGGGTGTCCCCACCCCCCCCGGGTGTCCCCCTGCCCCCTGCCCCCCTGGTGTCCCCATCCCCCCCGGGTGTCCCCATGTCCCCATCCCCCCCGGTGTCCCCATCCCCCCCAGGTGTCCCCATGTCCCCGTCCCCCCCCGGGTGTCCCCGTCCCCCCCCGGGTGTCCCCCCGCCCCCCCGGCGGGTGCTGAGGTGCCGCGGCAGGAGGAGATCGAGGCCTGCGTGGAGCTGCTGCAGGAGCGCTGCCGCCGCCTGGGCTCCCGCCTGGCCGAGCTGCTGGTGCTGCCCATCTACGCCAACCTCCCCTCCGACATGCAGGCCCGCATCTTCCAGCCCACGCCCCCCGGCGCCCGCAAGGTGGGGGCGGGGCTTCCGCGGAGGGGGTGGAGTCTCGGGGGGGGGCGGGGGGAAGCAAGGGGGGGCGGAGGGGTTGGGGCTTAATAGGGTGGGGGCTAAGGGGCGGGGCTTAGTAGGGTGGGGGCTAAGGGGTGGGGCTAAGGGGCGGAGCTTAATAGGGTGGGGGCTAAGGGGTGGGGCTTAATAGGGTGGGGGCTAAGGGGTGGGGCTTAGTAGGGTGGGGGCTAAGGGGTGGGGCTTAATAGGGTGGGGCTAAGGGGTGGGGCTAAGGGGTGGGGCTTGGGGTGGGGCTAAGGGGGTGGGGCTAAGGGGCGGGGGTTGGGTGGGGCCTAAGGGGTGGGGCCTAAGGGGTGGGGCTTATTAGGGGTGGGGCTTATTAGGGGTGGGGCTTATTAGGGGTGGGGCTTATTAGGGGTGGGGCTTATTAGGGGTGGGGCTTATTAGGGGTGGGGCTTATTAGGGGTGGGGCTTATTAGGGGTGGGGCTTATTAGGGGTGGGGCTTATTAGGGGTGGGGCTTATTAGGGGTGGGGCTTATTAGGGGTGGGGCTTATTAGGGGTGGGGCTTATTAGGGGTGGGGCTTATTAGGGGTGGGGCTTATTAGGGGTGGGGCTTATTAGGGGTGGGGCTTATTAGGGGTGGGGCTTATTAGGGGTGGGGCTTAATAGGGGTGGGGCTTAATAGGGGTGGGGCTTAATAGGGGTGGGGTCTAAGGAGGTGGGGCTTAATAGGGGTGGGGTCTAAGGAGGTGGGGCTTAATAGGGTGGGGTCTAAGGAGGTGGGGCTTAATAGGGTGGGGTCTAAGGAGGTGGGGCTTAATGGGGTGGGGTCTAAGGAGGTGGGGCTTAGTGGGGTGGGGGTTAAGGGGGTGGGGCTTAGTGGGGTGGGGGTTAAGGGGGTGGGGCTTAGTGGGGTGGGGGTTAAGGGGGTGGGGCTTAGTGGGGTGGGGGTTAAGGGGGTGGGGCTTAGGGTGGGGTCTGTGGGGTGGAGTCTAAGGGTTGGGGCTTAAGGTGGCGTTAAAGGGGTGGGGCTTAAGGGGGTGGGGGCTCAGGGGGTGGAGCCAAGGGGTGGAGCCTGGGCTGGGGGCGTGGCCTGCGATGTCCCCGCCCCCCCGCAGGTGGTGGTGGCCACCAACATCGCGGAGACGTCGGTGACCATCGACGGCATCGTCTACGTCCTGGACCCCGGCTTCTGCAAGCAGAAGAGCTACAGCGCCCGCACCGGCATGGAGTCCCTGGTGGTCACCCCCTGCTCCCGGGTACCGCGGCACCCCCCCTGTCACCCCCTGGCACCCCCCGGCACCCCCCGGCACCCCCCGGCACCCCCCTCCCTCCCCTTAGGTGGCTGTGGCCCCTCCCGTGGCCCTGCTGGTCCTTGGGTCCCCTTGGGGGCAGCTGGCTCCTGGCGTCCTCGCCTCCCTTCGTCCCCGTGTCCTCGTGTCCCCACATCCCTTGGTCCCTGTGGCCTCGGGTCCCCAGGTCCCTGCGTCCCCAGGTCCCTGCGTCCCCAGGTCCCTTCTTTGGGTCCCCAGGTCCCTTCTTTAGGTCCCCACGACCCCATGCCTCAGCGTCCCCGTGTGCAGCCATGTCCCTTGTCCCCATGTCCCCACACCCCTTAGTCCCAACGTCCCCAGGTCCCCGTGTCCCCATGTCCCCGGCTCCCCAGGTCTCCATGTCCCTTCTCTGGGTCCCTGTGTCCTCATGCCTCAGTGTCCCCACAGGCAGCTTTGTCCCTTGTCCCCCTGTGTCCCCCACATCCCTTAGTCCCGATGTCCCCGTGTCCCCACATCCCTTGGTTTCCATATCCCCGTGTCCCCATGTCCCTGGGTCCCCATGGGCAGCCATGTCCCTTGTCCCCCCCATGTCCCTTGGTCCCCTCGTCTCTGGGTCCCCATGTCCCCATGGGCAGCCATGTCCCTTGTCCCCTCCATGTCCCTTGGTCCCCTCGTCTCTGGGTCCCCATGTCCCCATGGGCAGCCATGTCCCTTGTCCCCCCCATGTCCCTTGGTCCCCTCGTCTCTGGGTCCCCATGTCCCCATGGGCAGCCATGTCCCTTGTCCCCCCCATGTCCCTTGGTCCCCTCGTCTCTGGGTCCCCATGTCCCCATGGGCAGCCATGTCCCTTGTCCCCCCCATGTCCCTTGGTCCCCTCGTCTCTGGGTCCCCATGTCCCTGGGTCCCCATGGGCAGCCATGTCCCTTGTCCCCCCCATGTCCCTTGGTCCCCTCATCTCTGGGTCCCCATGTCCCTGTCTCCCCATGTCCCCATGGGCAGCCATGTCCCTTGTCCCCTCCCATGTCCCTTGGTCCCCTCGTCTCTGGGTCCCCGTGTCCCTGTCTCATGGGCAGCCATGTCCCTTGTCCCCTCCCATGTCCCTTGGTCCCCTCATCTCTGGGTCCCCGTGTCCCCATTCCTCCGGGTCCCCATGGGCAGCCACGTCCCTTGTCCCTCCACGTTCCCCCTGTCCCCCGCCCTGACCCGGTGGCCCTGCGGGTGACAAGGGACGGTGACCCGCAGGCCTCGGCGAACCAGCGCGCGGGGCGCGCGGGCCGGGTGGCTCCCGGGAAATGCTTCCGCCTCTACACGGCCTGGGCCTTCCAGCACGAGCTGGAGGAGACGCCGGTGCCCGAGATCCAACGCGCCGACCTGGGCTCCCTCGTCCTCCTCCTCAAGAGCCTTGGTGAGACAGGGGCATCGGGGCATCTCGGGGGGCATCTTGGGGGGCATTGGAGCATCTTGGGGGGCATTGGGGCATCTTGGGGGGCATTGGGGCATCTCAGGAGGCATCTCAGGGGGCATTGGGGCATCTCAGGGGGCATCTTGGGGGGCATCAGGGCATCTTGGGGGGCATCAGGGCATCTCGGGGGGCATCTCGGGAGGCATTGGGGCATCTCGGGGGGCATTGGGGCATCTTAGAGAGCATTGGGGCATCTTGGGGGGCATCGGGGCATCTCGGGGGGCATCTCGGGGGGCATTGGAGCATCTTAGATGGCATTGGGGCATCTTGGGGGGCATCGGGGCATCTCAGGGGGCATCTCGGGAGGCATTGGGGCATCTCGGGGGGCATTGGGGCATCTTAGAGAGCATTGGGGCATCTTGGGGGGCATCGGGGCATCTCAGGAGGCATCTCGGGGGGCATTGGGGCATCTTAGATGGCATTGGGGCATCTCAGGAGGCATCTCAGGAGGCATCTTGGGGGGCATTGGGGCATCTTGGGAGGCATCTCGGGGGGCATTGGGGCATCTTAGAGAGCATTGGGGCATCTCGGGGGGTATTGGGGCATCTTGGGGGCATCAGGGCATCTCAGGGGCCATCAGGGCATCTCAGGAGGCATCTCGGGGGGCATTGGGCCATCCTAAGTGGTGTTAGGACATCTTAGAGGGCATTGAGGCATCTCAGGAGGCACCTCAGGGGGCATGGGGGCATCTCGGGGAGCATCAGGGCATTTCAGGAGGCATCTCGGGGGGCATTGGAGCATCTTAGAGGGCTTTGGGGCTTCTCAGGAGGCATCTCAAGGGCTATCAGGGCATCTCAGGGGCCATTGGAGCATCTCAGGGGGCATCAGGGCATCTCAGGAGGCATCTTGGGGGGCATTGGGGCATCTCGGGGACCATCGGGGCATCTCAGGAGGCATCTCAGGGGGCATCAGGGCATCCTAAGTGGTGTTAGAACATCTAAGAGGGCACTTGGGCATCTCAGGAGGCATCTCAGGGGGCATGGGGGCATCATAGGGGCTGTTAGGGCACCTCGGGAGACATCTCAGGAGCGATTGGGGCATCTCGGGGGCCATCGGGGCTTCTCAGGAGACACCTTGGAAGGGATTGGGGCGCCTTAGGGAGCTTTGGGGCATGTCAGGAGGCATCTCCGGGGGCACTGGGACATCTTTATGGGTGTCAGGGCATCTCAGGGGACATCGTAGGGGACATTAGGGCATCTCAGGAGGCATTGAGGCATCTCAGGAGGCATCTTAGGGGGCATTGGGGATCTTAAGGGGCGTCAGGACATCTCAGGAGGCATCTTGGGGGCCATCAGGGCGTCTCAGGAGGCAGCTTGAGGGACATAAAGGTGCCTCAGGGGACACAGGGACACCACAGGGGACATCCAGGCATCTTGGGGACCATCAGGGACCATCGGGCCATCTTAGGAGGCATCTCAAGGGCGTCTTGGGGTCACCTCGGGAGCGTCTCGGGGGACGTTTGGGGACAGGGGAGACCTCAAGGTGTCTTGGGGCAGGGCCACAGCTCAGGGCCTGGGGACACTGGGGACATTCGGGGGGGGGGGGACACCCCGGGGGAGCAGGAGGGGCCTGGGGTGGCCCTGGGGTGGCAGCGGGTGACGTCCCCGTCCCCAGGCATCAACGACCTGATCCACTTCGACTTCCTGGACCCGCCGCCCCACGAGACGCTGGTGCTGGCGCTGGAGCAGCTCTACGCCCTGGGCGCCCTCAACCACCTGGGGGAGCTCACCACGGTACTGGGAGGGACTGGGAGGGACTGGGAGGGACTGGGAGGGACTGGGGTGGGGGCCCTGGGGGCCCTCAGCTACTGGGTGAGCTTGCCACGGCACTGGGAGGGACTGGGATGGGGGCCCTGGGTGTCCTCAGCCCCCCTGGGTGAGCTCACCATGGCACTGGGAGGGACTGGGAGGGACTGGGATGGGGGCCCTGGGGGCCCTCAGCCACTGGGTGAGCTCGCCATGGCACTGGGAGGGACTGGGAGGGACTGGGATGGGGGCCCTGGGTGTCCTCAGCCCCCCTGGGTGAGCTCGCCATGGCACTGGGAGCACTGGAGGGACTGGGATGGTGGACCCCGTGGGTGAGCTCACCACAGCACTGGGAGGCACTGGGAGCACTGGGAGAGACTGGGACAAGAGCTCTGGGTACCCTCAGTGCCCCTGGGTGACCTCAGCCTGGTACTGGGAGCACTGGGAGGGACTGGGACAAGGGCTCTGGGTACCCTCAGCGCCCCTGGGTGACCTCAGCCTGGTACTGGGAGCACTGGGAGAGACTGGGATGGGAGCCCTGGGTGCCCTCAACCACTGGGTGAGCTCACCACGGTACTGGAGCACTGGGAGGGACTGGGATGGTGGTGGTGAACCCCATGGGTGAGCTCACCATGGCACTGGGAGCACTGGGCAGGGTTACTGGGAGCACTGGGCGGGGTTACTGGGAGCACTGGCCCCAATTTGTCCCCTCCCTGTCCCCAGCTGGGCCGGCGCATGGCGGAGCTGCCGGTGGAGCCCATGTTGGCCAAGATGATCCTGGCCTCCGAGCAGTGAGTGTCCCCACGGTGTCCCCACGGTGTCCCCGGGGTGTCCCCAGGGTGTCCCCACGGTGTCCTTGTGGTGGCCCTGCATGGCCCTTGGGTGTTCCCTGGGTTGTCCCCAGATGTCCTGCTGGTGTCCCCTGGGGTGTCCCTTGGGTGTCCCCCATGTGTCCTGGTGTCCCCTGGGTGTCCTCAGGTTGTCCCCTGGGTTGTCCCTGGGCATCCTGGTGGTGTCCCCTGGGGTGTCCCTTGGTGTCCCCATGTGTCCTGGTGTCCCCAGGTATCTTTGTGGTGTCCCTCGGTGTCCCCAGACGTCCTGGTGGTGTCCCTGGGTGTCCTGGTGGTGTCCCCTGGGGTGTCCCTTGGGTGTCCCCCATGTGTCCTGGTGTCCCCTGGGTGTCCCCAGGTATCTTTGTGGTGTCCCTTGGTGTCCCCAGACGTCCTGGTGGTGTCCCTGGGTGTCCCTTGGTGTCCCCTGGTGTCCCCAGACGTCCTGGTGGTGTCCCTTGGTGTCCCCAGGCACCCTTGGGTTGTCCCTAGACGTCCCGGCAGCGTCCCCAGTTGTCCCCATGTTGTCCCAGCGACGCCCCCGTCCCCCCCCCCCCTCCACCGAACCCCCACCAGCGGCGGTGCCACCCCCCCGAGGTCCCCGCGGTGCCACCCGTGTCCCCTCCGGCCAGGTACGGCTGCACGGAGGAGGTGCTGACGGTGGCGGCCATGCTCTCGGTCAACAACGCCATCTTCTACCGGCCCAAGGACAAGGTGCTGCACGCCGACAGCGCCCGCCTGGGCTTCCACGTCCCCGGCGGGGACCACCTCGTCCTGCTCAACGTCTACAACCAGGCACGGGGGGGCCGCGGGGGGGCCGCGGGGGGGCCACGGGGGGGCCACGGGGGGACACGGAGGGGCCACGGAGGGGCCACGGGGGGGGCCACGGGGGGCCACGGGGGGGGCCACGGGGGGGCCACGGGGGGACACGGAGGGGCCACGGGGGGGGCCACGGGGGGGGGCCACGGAGGGGCCACGGGGGGGACACGGGGGGGACACGGAGGGGCCACGGGGGGGCCACGGGGGGGGCCATGGAGGGGCCATGGGGGGGCCACGGGGGGACACGGAGGGGACACGGAGGGGCCACGGGGGGGGACACGGAGGGGACACGGAGGGGACACGGGGGGGACACGGAGGGGACATGGGGGGAGGGGGCGTTCGGGGGGTAAATGTGGCCTCTGGGGGTGTTGGGGGGCTCGGGGGGGACACGGAGGGGACACGGGGGGGCCACGGGGGGGACACAGGGGGAGGGGGCGGGGGGGGAGGGGGCGTTCGGGGGGTAAATGTGGGCTGTGGGGGCGTTGGGGGGCTCGGGGGGGCCACGGGGGCGGGCGAGGGGACAGAGGTCCCTGGCGGGTCGGGGACACGGGGTGGGTGGCCGGGAGCAGGCACTGACGGTGTCCCTGTGTCCCCCCCCCCCTCGTGTCCCTGTGTCCCGTCCCCCCCCCCGTGTCCCTGTGTCCCCCTGTCTTGTCCCTATGTCCTGTCTCCCTGTCTCCTTGTCCCCTCTCCCCGTGGCCCCCCGTGTCCCCGTGTCCCCCCATGTCCCCACTGTCCCCTCTGTCCGTGTCCCCCATGTGTCCCCTTGTCCCCCCACATCCCCGTGACCCTCCCATGTCCCCCTGTCCCCCCACGTGTCCCCATGTCCCTCCACATCCCCGTCCCCGTGTCCCCCATGTCCCCCTGTCCCCCCACGTGTCCCCACGTCCCCCCACATCCTCGTCCCCGTGTCCCCCCGTCCCCCTGTCCCCCCACGTGTCCCCACGTCCCCCCACATCCCCGTCCCCGTGTCCCCCTGTCCCTCCATCCCCATGTCCTTGTGTCCCCCATGTCCCTCCCATGTCCCCCCCATGTCCCCCTGCCCTCCTGTGTCCCCATCTCCCCCCATGTCCCCCCGTCCCTCCCTGTCCCCCGTGTCCCCCTGTTCCCCCATGTCCCCCCCATGTCCCTGTGTCCCCCGTCCTGTGTCCCCCCGTGTCCTTGTGCCTCCCTGCCCCCGTGTCCCCATATCCCCCCCATCCCCATGTCCCCCCTGTGTCCCTATGTCCCCGTGTCCCCCCATGTCCCCCCCATCCTTCCCTGTCCCCTCATGTCCCTGTCCCCCGTGTCCCCCCTGTGTCCCCCCGTCCCCCGTGTCCCCCCATCCCCGTGTCCCCCCATCCCCATGTCCCCTGTGTCCCCCGTGTCCCCCCCGTGTGCCCCATGTCTCCCCCATCCCCATGTCCCCATCCTGTGTCCCCCCTGTCCCCCCCATGTCCCCGTGTCCCCATGCTGTGTCCCCCATATCTCACCCATCCCCGTGTCTCTCCCGTGCCCCCCGTGTCCCCCCCATCCCCGTGTCCCCCCCACATCCCCATGTCCCCATCTCGTGTCCCCCTGTCCACCCATCCCCGTGTCCCCCCCATGTCTCCCCCATGTCCCCATCCCGTGTCCCCCCTGTCCCCCCATCCCCATTTCCCCCCATGTCCCCCGTGTCCCCCCCATGTCCCCATGTCCCCATCCCCATGTCCCCCCATGTCTCCCCCATGTCCCCATGTCCCCATCCCATGTCCCCCATGTCTCCCCCATCCCCGTTTCCCCCCACGTCCCCCGTGTCCCCCCCATGTCCCCATGTCCCCATCCCATGTCCCCCATGTCTCCCCCATCCCTGTGTCCCCCCATGTCCCCATGTCCCCATCCCTGTGTCCCCCCATGTCCCCCCCATGTCCCCATCCCGTGTCCCCCATGTCTCCCCCATCCCCGTTTCCCCCCACGTCCCCCGTGTCCCCCCCATGTCCCCATGTCCCCATGCTGTGTCCCCCATGTCTCCCCCATCCCTGTGTCTCTCCCGTGTCCCCCATGTCCCCATGTCCCCATCCCGTGTCCCCCCGTGTCCCCCCCATCCCCGTTTCCCCCCGTGTCCCCCGTGTCCCCCCCATGTCCCCATGTCCCCATCCCGTGTCCCCCCTGTCCCCCCCATCCCCGTTTCCCCCATGTCCCCCCTGTCTCCCCCATCCCCATTTCCCCCCGTGTCCCCCGTGTCCCCCCCATCCCCGTTTCCCCCATGTCCCCCCTGTCCCCCCCATCCCCGTTTCCCCCCGTTTCCCCCCCGTGTCCCCCGTGTCCCCCCCCCGTGTCCCCCCCCCGTGCCCCCCCCCCGTGCCCCCCCCGTGCCCCCCCGTGGCCCCGGCAGTGGGTGGCCAGCGGGCACTCCCTGCAGTGGTGCTACGAGCACTTCGTCCAGGCGCGCTCCCTGCGCCGGGCGCGGGACGTGCGGGAGCAGCTGGAGGGGCTGATGGAGCGCGTCGAGGTCGCCCCCTCCTCCTGCGCCGGCGACTACGGCCCCGTCCGCAAGGTCGCCCCGGCCCCCCCCCCCCCCCCGCCGCCCCCAAACGAGCCCTCGGGGCCCTCTCGGGCGCCCCGCTTTCCCCTCGGCACCCCCCCTTTCCCCTTCCGGGACCCCCAGGAGCCCCTGAGACCCCCCCCGGTTTCCCCCAGGACCTGCAGGGGATCCCCCCCTTTTCCCCCCCTCTGAATCCCCAGGGACCCCCATTTCCCCCCCGGGACCCCCACTTCACCCCCTGGGACCCCCTGGTTACCCCCATTTCCCCCCGTGGGACCCCCACTTCACCCCCTGGGACCCCCTGGTTACCCCCATTTCCCCCCCTGGTTACCCCCATTTCACCCCCTGGGACCACCTTGGCCCCCCGTTTCCCCTCCTTTGATCCCCAGGGACCCCCCGTTTCCCCTCCTGGCACCTCTCAGGAGCCTCTGGGACCCCCATTTCCCCTCCTGGGACCCCCGAGTTCCTCCTAGGACCCATGGGGACCCCCATTTCCCCTCCTGGGACCCCCGAGTTCCCCCCAGGACCTGCAGGGACCCCCAAGGGACCCCTAGTGTCCCCCAATTCCTCTCCTGGGACCCCCAAATTTCCCTCAGGACCTGCAGGGAACCCCCATTTCCCTCCCTGGGACCCCCAATTCCCCTCCTGGGAACCCAGGTTCCCCCCAGGGCCTGCAGGGACCCCCATGGGACCCCGAATTCCCCTCCTGGGACACCTAAGTTTCCCCCCTGACCTGCAGGGACCCCCAAGGGACCCCCATTTCCCCTCCTGGGACCCCCAAGTTCCCCCCAGGACCTGCAGGGACCCCCAGGGGACCCCCAGTGTCCCCCAACTCCCCTCCTGGGACCCCAAGTTCCCCTCCTGGGACCCCCAAGTTCCCCCCAGGACCTGCAGGGACTCCCTTGGGACCCCCAGTGTCCCCCAGTTCCCCTCCTGGGACCCCCAGTTCCCCTCCTGGGACCCCCAAGTTCCCCCCAGGACCTGCAGGGACCCCTATGGGACCCCCAGTGTCCCCCAGTTCCCCTCCTGGGACCCCCAGTTCCCCTCCTGGGACCCCCAATTCCCCTCCCGGGACCCCCAAGTTCCCCCCAGGGCCTGCAGGGACCCCCAGGGACCCCCAGTTCCCCTCCAGCATCCCCTCGCACCCCTCCCCGCCCCCAGCCCCCCCCCCCATGCTGACCCCCCCGCCGCCCCCCCAGGCCATCACCGCCGGTTTCTTCTACCACACGGCGCGGCTGACGCGGGGCGGGTACCGGACGGTGAAGCACCAGCAGACGGTGTTCATCCACCCCAACAGCTCCCTCTTCGAGGAGCAGCCCCGCTGGGTGCTCTACCACGAGCTCGTCTTCACCACCAAGGAGTTCATGCGGCAGGTGGGGGCGGGGCGCGGGGCCGGGGCCGCGGGGACACGGGGACACGGGGATGGGGCCGTGGGGACACTGGGACAGGGCCGTGGGGACACTGGGACAGGGATGTGGGGATGGGGATAGGGCTGTGGGGATGGGGACAGGGCCATGGGGACACTGGGACAGGGCTGTGGGGACACTGGGACGGGGCTGTGGGGATGGGGACAGGGCTGTGGGGATGGGGACAGGGCCATGGGGACACTGGGACAGGGCTGTGGGGACACTGGGACGGGGCTGTGGGGATGGGGACAGGGATGTGGGGACACTGGGACGGGGCCGTGGGGATGGGGACAGGGCTGTGGGGACACTGGGACAGGGCTGTGGGGATGGGGACAGGGATGTGGGGATGGGGACAGGGCCGTGGGGACACTGGGACAGGGCTGTGGGGACACTGGGACGGGGCCGTGGGGATGGGGACAGGGATGTGGGGATGGGGACAGGGCCGTGGGGACACTGGGACAGGGCTGTGGGGACACTGGGACGGGGCCGTGGGGATGGGGACAGGGCCGTGGGGACACTGGGACAGGGCTGTGGGGACACTGGGACAGGGCTGTGGGGATGGGGACAGGGATGTGGGGATGGGGACAGGGCCGTGGGGACACTGGGACAGGGCCGTGGGGATGGGGACAGGGATGTGGGGACACTGGGACAGGGCCGTGGGGATGGGGACAGGGACATGGGGACACTGGGACAGGGATGTGGGGATGGGGACAGGGCCGTGGGGATGGGGACAGGGCCGTGGGGACACTGGGACAGGGACAGGGCTGTGGGGATGGGGACAGGGCCGTGGGGATGGGGACAGGGCCGTGGGGACACTGGGACAGGGCTGTGGGGATGGGGACAGGGCTGTGGGGATGGGGACAGGGCCATGGGGACACTGGGACAGGGCCGTGGGGATGGGGACAGGGATGTGGGGACATGGGGACAGGGATGTGGGGATGGGGACAGGGATGTGGACACACTGGGACAGGGCCGTGGGGATGGGGACAGGGACATGGGGACACTGGGACAGGGCTGTGGGGATGGGGACAGGGATGTGGGGATGGGGACAGGGCCGTGGGGACACTGGGACAGGGCTGTGGGGATGGGGACAGGGACGTGGGGATAGGGACAGGGATGTGGGGACACTGGGACAGGGCCATGGGGATGGGGACAGGGACGTGGGGACACTGGGACAGGGCCATGGGGACACTGGGACAGGGCCATGGGGATGGGGACAGGGATGTGGGGACACTGGGACAGGGGCACAGCCATGGGGATGGGGACAGGGACGCTGCTGTGGGCATGGGGACAGGGCCATGGGGACATTGGGACAGGGATGTGGCTGTGGGGACACTGGGACAGGGGCACAGCCATGGGGATGGGGACAGGGCCATGGGGACAGGGATGTGGCCATAGGGATGGGGACAGGGCCATGGCGATGGGGACAGGGCCACAGTTGTGGGCATGGGGACACAGCCATGGGGACAGGGACGTGGCTGTAGGGATGGGGACAGGGACACTGCTATGGGGATGTCACCATGGGGACAGGGACATGGCCATGGGGACACTGGGACAGGGATGGGGACACAGGGATGGGGACACAGCCAGGGACGTTGGGGACAGGAGGGTGACGGGGACCCCATAGCCATGTCCCCATGGGGACCAGGGTGACAGGGACCAGGTGGCCACGTCCCCAGGGGGACCAGGGTGACAGGGCCCCGGTGGCCACGTCCCCATGGCGGGGATCAAGGACGATGGGACGACAAAGACCCGGTGGCCTCGTCCCCTTTGCGACCAGGACGATGGGGCGCTGACCCGGGGTCCCCACCGTGTCCCCCGCGGGCTTGGGGTCCCCAAGGCCACCAAGTGACCCCGTGTCACCCGTCCCCTTTGTCCCCAGGTGATCGAGATCGACAGCGCCTGGCTGCTGGAGGTGGCCCCCCATTACTACCAGGCCAAGGAGCTGGAGGACGCCAGCGCCCGCAAGATGCCCAAGAAAGTGGGCAAGAGCCGGGAGGAGCTGGGCTGAGGCGCCCTGGGGACACTTGGGGACACTTGGGGACACTTGGGGACCCCCCCAGCCAATACAGTTGGTTTGGAAGACGAGCGGCTCCCGGCTCCCTCCGCCCCTCCCCGTTTGGGGACGCAGCTGTCCCCTCCGGTCACGTCCGTCTGGTTTTTATTCTGTACATTAAGTTAAGGGAGGGGGAGGTGACATGGGGACAAGGATTTGGGGACTCAGGTGTCCCCCGAGGTGGCAGGGGGCTTCAGGGTGAGGCGTAAGGCCGGTCCCGGCTCGGCCAGCGCCACCGCCACCGCCGCTGCCACCAGCAGCTTCTTGGCCTCGGTCACGGCCGTGGGGGCTGGCATCAGCTGGCGGGGGACAAAATTAGGGCCGGGGGGGGACACGAGGGGCACTGCGGGGTCCCCCGGTGTCCCCCGGTGTCCCCTGGCCTTACCTTGTCCACGCGGTGGCAGCGGATGAGCCCCTGCGAGTTGAGGAAGAAGGTGGAGAAGGCGTCGTAGGACCTGGGGGGGGGACGGAGTCAGGGGAGGGCGTGGGGACACGGGGACACGGGGCTGGCATCCCACCCTGGGGGGTGACAGGGACGTGGGGACACAGGGCTGGCATCCCACCCTAGGGGGTGATGGGGACATGGGGACACAGGGGGACACGGGGCTGGCATCCCACCCTGGGGGGTGACAGGGACGTGGGGACATGGGGACACAGGGCTGGCATCCCACCCTGGGGGGTGATGGGGACATGGGGACACAGGGGGACACGGGGCTGGCATCCCACCCTGGGGGGTGACAGGGACGTGGGGACACAGGGGGACACGGGGCTGGCATCCCACCCTGGGGGGTGACGGGGACATGGGGACACAGGGGGACACGGGGACACAGGGCTGGCATCCCACCCTGGGGAAGGACAGGGACGTGGGGACACAGGGACACGGGGCTGGGGACATGGGGACACAGGGACAGAGAGGACACGGCTCTGCAGTGACAGAGGGGACGCGGGGCAGCTGGGCCCCGGGGTGACGGGGACACCGTGACAAAGGGGTGACAAGGACACGGTGACAAAAGGGGCCACGGGGTGACCCAACCTCCTGGTCCACGGTGCCGCAGGAGCAGCAGGTACCAGGGCGAGAGGGGGCGAGAGAGGGTGGCGAGGGGCGACGGGGGGTGCCGGGGGTGACAGGGGAGGTGCCGGGGGGTGCTGGGGGTGACAGGGGAGGTGCCGGGGGGTGCCGGGGGGTGACAGGGGAGGTGCCAGGGTGCTGACCGCAGGAGGTGACGCTTGTCGCGGCGGTAGAAGCGCAGGAGGCAGAGGTGGAGGGGCAGCCCCGTCAGGCGCCAGCGCGCCCGGATGCTCCAGTCCTCGGGGTGCCGGGTGAGCGCCAACACCTCCAGCCGCAGGCTGGCGAAGTAGCCCCAGGCCACCGTCCGGCAGAGGGCCACCGCCACCTGGTACATGGGCCGCCCGCTGGCGGCGGGGAGAGGGAGGCGGCGGTTGGCAGGAGGGCGCGGCCCCGCTGTCCCCCGCTGTCCCCCGCCGCGGGGAGGCCGGGGGTGGCTCGCCGGGGGTGGCTCACCGGGTGTGCAGGCGCAGGGCGGGGTTGATGAACTCCACGTCGGGGGAGTAGAGGCCGTAGTCGGGGATCTTCAGGAAGAAATTGGGGAGCTGCGGGGGGGGGGGGGGAGAAACAGGGGGGGGTCAGGGGGGTGGGGGAGGGGGGTCACCCCCCACACCCCCCCCCCCAGGGGGACACGGAGTCCCCCAGGGGCTGGGTGTAGGGGTTGGGGGGGGGGGGGGGACATGCAGGGGGTGTCCCCATCTTGTCACCCCCATCTTGTCACCCCCCCAATCTTGTCACCCTCCTACCTTGTCACCCCTCTCCCATCTTGTCACCCCCCCAATCTCGCCACCACTCCTCCATCTTGTCACCCCCCCTCCATCTTGTCACCCTACCTTGTCACCCCCCCATCTTGTCACCCCCCCAATCTTGTCACCCCCCTCCATCTTGTCACCCTCCTACCTTGTCACCCCCCTGATCTTGTCACCCCCCTCCATCTTGTCACCCTCCTACCTTGTCACCCCCCTGATCTTGTCACCCCCCTCCATCTTGTCACCCCATCTTGTCACCCTTCTCCCATCTCGTCACCCCCCCTCCATCTCATCACCCTCCTACCTTGTCACCGCCTCATCTTGTCACCCCTCTCCCATCTTGTCACCCCCCCAAACTTGTCACCCTCCTCCCAATCTTGTCACCCTTCCCATCTTATCACCCCCCCCATCTTGTCACCCCCCCACCCTGTCACCCCCACCCTGTCACCCCGTGCCCCACGGTGCCACCGAGGCCACCCCCCCCATCCTGACACCCCCTGTAGCGGTGTCACCTCCTCGCCACCCCCGCTCACCTCGTGCTGCAGCTTCTGGTGCATGACGGCCAAGTGCTCCTCCATGCTGGGCGGGGGGCGGCGGGGCGGCCCGCCGGGGGCCAGGCAGGCGGCCGGGGGCCGCAGGAGGCGGAGGGCGGCGGCGGCGGGGCCATCGCGGACGGCGATGTCATCTTCCCGCCGCCCGTCCACCGTAGTGATGTCACCCTCCATCCCCTCCGGGGGGGACAAGGCTCGAGCGCGGGGGGGGCCGGGGAGCCGGGCTGGGGGGGGCAGGAGGGGCAGCGCCGAAAGGGGGCCGCGGGCGGGCTCCAGGTCCTGGGGGATGGGGGACGGCCTGGGTGGGGGTGACGTCCCCAAGGGGGGGGTGCGGGGCACCGGCAGGGCCCCCCCGGCCACGGAGCTGCCCCGTGGGGGGGGAGCTGCCCCATGGACGGATGGATCTGCCCCATAGGGGGTGATCTGCCCCATGGAGGGGTGGATTTGCCCCATGGGGGGAGGGATCTGTCCCATGGGAGGTGGGATCTGCCCCATAGGGGGAGGGATCTGCCCCATAGGGGGTGATCTGCCCCATGGGAGGAGGGATCTGCCCCATGGGAGGAGGGATCTGCCCCATAGGGGGAGGGATCTGCCCCATAGGGGGTGATCTGCCCCATGGGAGGAGGGATCTGCCCCACAGGGACCCAGCAGGACCCCAGGGACTCTCAGCCCCCCGAGGCCCCGCCCCCACGCCGCAGGCCCCGCCCCCACGGCGGGATCCCCCCCGGCAACCTGCTCCCAACGCCGCGATTTGCATAACCACGCCCCCTTCGGGCCAGCCGGCCCCGCCTCTCCTCACTTCTACATAGCGGTATCTATTTGCATAGCCACGCCCCCCCCACAACCGCCCCGCCCCACCTCAGTGCTCCCCCGTGGCGCCTATTTGCATAGCCACGCCCCCCAAACAGCAGCGAAAGCCCCCCCTCACTTCTCCTCCGCGGTTACATTTGCATAGCCACGCCCCCAAACAAGATCCCCGCCCTATCCCGTTCCACTCCGCGACGTCTATTTGCATAGCCACGCCCCCACCCCGGCTTCTACTCCGCGACGTCTATTTGCATAGCCACGCCTACCCGCCCCGCCTCTACGCCGCGGCTCCTATTTGCATGGCCACGCCCCTCCCCGCTCGCCATTTGCATACCCCGCCCCCTCCCCTCAGCACGGCCCCGCCCCCTCCCCTCGACCCTCACCTGCGGCCGCGCTCGGTAACGGCGTCGCGGCGGCTCCGGGCCGGTCCCCGCGGCCTCGGCCGGGACCCAGGGGCGGAGGGAGGCGGCGGGGCGGAGGCGGACGGCGGCGGCCCGGCCGTGCCGGTACATGGCGGAGCCCCCCCCCCCCGCCGCGGCTTCGCCTCGGCCGCGCCTCGCCTCAAGCCGGCGCTCGCACTGCGCCTGCGCCTGGGCCGCCGGCCCCGCCCCCGCCCCGCCCCTAAGCGCATGCGCGGAGGGCGACGCCGGCGGCGTGCGCATGCGCGGGGAGAAGGCGCGCCCCCGCCCCGCCGGGGAAGGTGACCGCGCCGCCGCGCATGCGCCGTGCGCCCCGCCCCCACCGCGCATGCGCCCCCACCCTCATTCATTCATTCCGGAGGGGGGGCGGAGACAGCTCGCGAACAGCCAATAGGAGGGCGGCACTCCGGCCGCAGGTCGCGCCTTCTCAATGAGCTCTGCCGTTGGCGGGCAGTGGGCGGAGCTCGGACAGGCCACGCCCCCGAGACATTAACCCCGCCCCCCCGGAACCCACAGCAGGCGGGAGCCAAGGCTCAGAGTCACCGTTTTTATTGAAACGTAACCAAAAACGGGGTGCGGGGGCGGGGAGAGGCACCCCTGGGGGCTGTGGGGCGGGAATGGGACCCCCCCCGGGAGCTGTGGGGTGGGGAGAGGCACCCACGGGGGCTGTGGGGCGGGAATGGGACCCCCCCCCGGGAGCTGTGGGGCGGGGAGAGGCACCCCTGGGGGCTGTGGGGCGGGAAGAGGCACCCCTGGGGGCTGTGGGGCGGGAATGGGACCTCCCTGGGGGCTGTGGGGCGGGAAGAGGCACCCATGGGGCACAGAGAGGCACCCACTGGGGCTATGGGGCAGGAATGGGCTCCCCCCGGGAGCTATGGGGTGAGGACAGGCACCCACTGGGTCTGTGGGGCGGGGAGAGGCACCCATGGGGGCTGTGGGGCAGGAATTGGGACCCCCCAGTGGGGCGGGGACAGGCACCCATGGGGCAGAAAGAGGCACCCTTGGGGGCTGTGGGGCAGGAATGGGGCCCCCCTGGGAGCTATGGAGTAGGGACAGGCACCCCCAGGGTGAAGACAGGCACCCATGGGGGCTCTGTGGGGCAGGAACTGGCACCCACTGGGTCTGTGGGGCAGGGATGGGCACCCACAGGGGCTGTGGACTGGGGACAGGCACCTATGGGGCAGAGACAGGCACCCATGGGAGCTGCGGGGCAGGAATGGGCCCCCCCTGGGAGCTATGGGGTGGGAACAGGCACCCATGGGGCAGGACCAGGCACCCATGGGGGCTATAGGGCAGGAACTGGAACCCCCCAGTGGGGCTGTGGGGCAGGGACGGGCACCCACAGGGGCTGTGGATTGGGGACAGGCACCCATGGGAGCTGTGGGGCGGGGACAGGCACCCACTGGGAGCTACGGGGCAGGGACGGGCACCCACGGGGTGGGGACAGGCACCCATAGGGGCTATGGGGTGGGGACAGGCACCCGCTGGGAGCGCTGGGGCAGGAAGGGGGCACCCATGGGGCGCCCCACGTCCCCCCGGCCCAGCCCCGGCGGGCGCCGAGCCCCCCACGGCCCGGCCGTGGGGAGAGCTGCCGTGGGGCTCAGCGGCCGGCGCGCCCGAGGGAGCTGCGGGGGCGAGAAAACAGGGGGGTGGCGGGGGGGGGGGGGGAGTGAAAAATGAGGCAAAACCCAGCAAAACTGGGAAAAAACGACAAAAAACTGAAAGCAGCCGACCTGGCGCGGCGGTGCTGGGGGGCGTCCGTCCGTCCCTCGGGCGGCCGGGGCTCCGTCTGTCCGTCCGGCGTCTCCCTCCGCAGCAGGAACGGCCGGAGGCTGCCGCGTACCGGCGAGCCCCCCGCCCGCCCCGAGGTCAGGTTGAAGGGCCAAGGGGGCTCCGCCTCTTCTCGCAGGACTGGAGGTGATTGGTTGAGGGTTAGGCAAGGCCCGCCCCCTTGCCTGACAAAGGGGCGGAGCCAAGGGAGCCTCCGTGCCTCAGTTTCCCCCCCCCGGTGCCGGCTTACAGTCGCGCTCGGACAGCGAGTAGGGCTTGATCTCCTCCTCGGGGCGCTTGGGGGGCGGGCGGGCGGGGGGGGGGCTGCGGGGGGGCAGCGTTATTAGGGCTGGGGGGGGGGGGGGCAGCTCCTGTGTCCCCCCACCCCCCTGCGCCCCCCCAGGGCCCCCCCAAAACTCACCCGGGCGGTTGGAGAAGAAACCTTCGAAGATGACGAAGTTGTTGACCTGCGGGGGGGAGGAGGAGGAAGGCTGGGGGTGAGGGGCTGCGCTGCCCGCCCCCCCCAGGGGCAAATCCAGGGGTGATTTGCCCCCCTGGGGGCAGTTCTTAAGGCTCCACCCCCCTTTAGGGCAAAAATTTGGGGTGATTTGCCCCCCCCAGGGCGATTCCTGAGGCTCTACCCCCCCTTAGGGCAAGTATTTGGGTTGATTTACCCCCCCCAGGGCAATTCTTAAGCCTCCACCCCCCTTTGGGGCAAAAATTTGGGGTGATTTGCCCCCCCCGGGGCAATTCCCATGGCTCCACCCCAGTCTGGTGAAGCCAAGAGAAGATTTACCCTCCCCAGGGACAAGAACGGTGACAAATACCCTGGGCGGGGGCACCCCAAAAGGCTGGGGGACGCCCCAGGAGGGCGGGGGGCGCCCCAGGGATGTCCCCAGTGCCCCCCCCCCACCTGCGGGATGGCGTCGGCGAGGCCGTAGTGTTTGCGGAGGAAAGCCAGGAGCTTCTCGGAGGGTCGGTCGACAGCCAAACGCCAGGGATCCACCCTCTCGCTCTGCAACGGGGGGCAAGAGAGGCAGGGGGGGTCCCCGCTGTCCCTTTTTGGGTGTGGCCCCCCCCTTTTTTTTGTCCCTTCTCCTCACCTGCAGCATGTGCTGGAAAAGCTCCCGCCCGTATCCGTGTCGTTGCAAGGACTCGTGGATGTAAAAATCCAAAACGCAAAGCGGCTCCGCTTCGTTATGGGCGCCGTTACGGTCCTGGGAGGGCGGCAAGATGGCGGTGAGGGGGACAAGATGGCCGCGGGGGGGACAAGATGGCCGCAGGGGGGGACAAGATGGCTGCGGGGGGGGCCCAGCCGTCCAGGTGCTCCCCCACCCCTCAATACTCACCAGGAGGAAGAGTTTCTTGTAGCCCACCTTGAGGAAGCCGATGACGGCGCCTTTGGGGGTGCTGGGGGGGGGAGAAAGAAGAGATTTGGGGGGGAGGAGAAGGGATTTGGTGGGGGGGAGAAGGGATTTGGGGGTGCCCGGGTCCTCCCCGGGGCGGGGGAAGGGCTCACCCCCGGCCGTCGGCGTCGCGGAGGATGTAGAGGACGTGGCGGTTGGCCTCCATGCGCGCGGCGCTGGTGACGGGGGCTGGGAGGCCCTGGGCCTGGGCGGGAAGAGCCGGTCCCCCCCCCGTTACCCCCCCATGACCCCCCGTACCCCCATTTCCCCCCCTTACCCCCCTATTGCCCCCCCATACCTCCATTACCCCCCGATTATCCCCCCATTGCCCCCCCGTTCCCTTCTCATTGCCCCCCTGTACCCCCATTTCCCCTGTTACCCCCCCATTGCCCCCATTAACCCCCCCATTTTCCCCCCATTACCCTCCCATTGCTCCCCTGTACCCCCACTGCCCCCCAATATCCTCTCATTGCCCCCCCATTGCCCCCCCGCACCCCCATTTCCCCTGTTACCCCCCTATTGCCCCATTAACCCCCCAGTAGACCCCCATTACCTTCCCACTGCCCCCGTTACCCCCCACTGACCCCCATTTCCCCCTGTACCCCCCCAACTGCCCCCTCTTCCCCCCCTGTACCCCCCATTGCCCCCTGTACCCCCCCAACTGCCCCCCATTCCCCCCCTGTACCCCCCATTTTCCCCCTGTACCCCCCCAATTGCCCCCCATTTCCCCCCTGTACCCCCCATTGCCCCCCTGTAGCCCCCCTTTTCCCCCTGTACCCCCTCATTACCCCTCTGTACCCCCCAATTGCCCCCCCATTTCCCCCCGTACCCCCCATTTCTCCCTGTATCCCCCCAATTGCCCCCCATTTCCCCCCTGTACCCCCCATTGCCCCTCTGTACCCCCCAATTGCCCCCCATTTCCCCCCATACCCGCTATTGCTCCTCTGTACCCCCCCAATTGCCCGCATTTCCCCCCTGCACCCCCCATTGCCCCCTGTACCCCCCCAATTGCCCCCCCATTTCCCCCCTGTACCCTCCATTTCTCCCTGTACCCCCCCCAATTGCCCCCCATTTCCCCCCATAGCCCCCAATTCCCCCCTGTACCCCCCCCTTGCCCCCCTGTACCCTCCCAATTGCCCCCCTGTACCCCCATTGCCCCCCATTAGCCCCCCATTTCACACCCCCCCCCCCCCAGTGCCCCCACCTTGGCCGAGGCCCGCCCCAGCTCGTCGATCACTGCCCTCAGCTGCTGCTCCAGGTCCCCCCTGCGCCGTGGGGACACGGAGGGGGGGCAGGGTCACCCCCAAATCCCCCCCCCCCAAAAAAAAGGACCCAGGGGGTGATGAGGGGCCATTACCCAGCATGCCCTGGGGCAGGACCCAGCATGCCCCGGGGCAACAACACTTCCCCCCCCCCCTATTAACCACCATGGCCTGGGCAATGGGGACCTCCAGTTTCCCAGCATGCTCCGCGCTCCCCCCTTTGTTTCCCAGCATGCCCCGGGCGGGGCAGGCCTCAGGCCTAGGCCCCGGTACCGGTGGGTGGGCCCGCGGCGCCCGGCGGGCCGTAGGTGCTGGTCCACCACGCAGAAACGCTCGCCCAGCACCGGTGCCAGGTCGAAGGGGAACTCCATGGCCGTTCCCGCCGGGCCCGGCCCCGCCGCCGCCTCCGCCGCCCGCCGGGCCCGGCCCCACCGCCACCGCCGCCGCCGCGGCCAGGCCCGGCCGGCGCTAACCCCGCCCCTTAGCAACGGCTCAACCAATCGCTACCTCCGCTTCGCCCTCCCCTAGCAACCAAGCCCCGCCCCTCCGCCACAACCCGCCCTCCCGCCGCAAAGCATGACGGGACGCATCCCCTCCCCCACCGCCGCAAGGCACGCTGGGATGTATCCCCCCCCGCCAGAGCCACCCCGCCATTTTGGGGGCGCGGCGGCCATTTTGAGGCCCCCGACAGCCATTTTGGCGGCAAGACCGCCATCCTTGTCAGCCCCGCGCCTCAGTCTCCCCCTGAGAGAAAAAAGGAAGAAGCTAAGTTTTGGTGGGGCCGTAAACGCTTTATTCCCCCCTCTGCTCCACGCTGGGGGCCGGAGGGGGCGTCGGGGGGGCGTCCCCATGGCCGCGGGGCTTCTTCTTGCTTCAGGTAATCCTTGTAGAGGCGGCGGATGCGGGCGATGGCGGCGGCGGGGGAGGCTGCCGCTCGTACCAGGGGTACCAATGGCGGCCGGGGGCCAGGGCGGGCGCCGGCGGGGTCTTGCCGACGGCTGGGTGTCGGTTGGAGAAGTCGTCCCGAGGGGGCTGGGACGTAGGGCACCTGCAGCCACAGGAGACCTGGGAGGGGGGGTGAGGAAGGGATGGGTGAGGGCTCGGGGGGCACCCATGGGCGCTGCTCCCCCAACCCCCGCCGGCGCCCGGGGCTCACCGTGGTCCTGCGCCTGCGCGATGGCCTTGGTCAGGAGCTTGTGCTGCTTCATGCAGACCCCTGGGGCGGGGAGGCACGGTCAGCGCCCGGGGGGGGCCCCCAAGGCACCTATGGGGTGCCCCCAGGGGCGTCCCCATGGCACCCACGGGTGCCCCCTCACCTGTGTGCGTGGGGTGGAAGATGACGCC
>NC_138850.1:420728-447807 GCF_965183815.1 Platalea leucorodia | reverse complement strand
GGATTCGTTATATTTATATTTGTCTGTCTGTGTCCCCGTCCCCCCCCCTCACCCCCCCCCCCCCTCAAATTTTCCCCCCCATTTTGGTTTGATTTTTTTTTTTCCCCCCGGCTTCTAAAATGGCGCCTGGGCCTCGCCGCCGGCCGCGGCTGATGCAACCGGTTCCCGGCAAACCCCTCCCACCGCGCCGCCGGCCGGGGGGCCCCCCTAAATCTTCTTTCCCCCCTCTTTATCCCCCCTAAATTTATCCCGACCCCCCCCCCCCCCCCAAAATCCCGCTCTAACCGTACCCCCCCTCCGGCTTTCGTCCGCAGGATCCCGGTGCCGTACAGAGTAGGACCCTGCGGGCCGCTGCTTCTTTTGTAGGTTGTGCCAAAAATCCTCTTTTTCCTCCCCAAAAAAACAAACAGGATTTTTTTTTTTTTAATTAACCTCCCTTTTTCTCCTTCCCCCTCCCCCCCCTTTATTTTTTTGGGGCCCCCCCCGGTGGGTTTGGGTGGCGGTTTTGGGGATTGGGGGAGGGGGGAGGGAAACAGCGTCCGCAAGCAACTGATAACCTTTAATTTATCGTGACAGGGAAATGCTATCACTGGGCTTCACCCCCCCAAAAACAAAAAAGGAGGGAAAAAGAAAAAAAAAAAAAAAAAAGAAAAAATCACTTTTTGGGGGGGGCGCACCCCAAACCTTTTCTATTTTTTTCCCGATTTTCAATGAATTTGCCCCGTTTTGGCAGCGCGGAGGTGCTGTGTGCGGTGCAGGCTTAGGAAGCGAAGGGAACTTGGTTTTACTTCAGCAAAAGGGAGGGGAACAACCGCAACGCGCCGGGTAAGCAAAAAAACCTTTCTGGTCTTAATTACATTTCACAACCTTCATTTTTATCTATTTTTTAATTCAAAAAAAAAAAAAAAAAACAAAACACCAACCCCAATCCCCCTTTTTTTCTTTCCCATCCGTCTCCCGGTGCATGCGGATGCTGCGCTGGGTCGGGAGCTGGTGTTTTTATAATCCCCCCCCGCTTCGGCTAAACACTCGACACCCAAATCCAAGGATTTTGGTTAAAAGCAAAGCAATTTTTCACAAATCGGAAATTTTGTTCCCAAACCGTTGAGTTTTTGCGTCGTTTCCCCCTAAATTGAGCCCGGCGCGTGTGGGGGGAGAGCCCTTTTCTTCCCCGCGCTCTCTCCAGTGGTAGCATTTCCCTTGGGGGGGGGGGGCACAGCGGGCAGCCCCCCCCTTCCCCCGCGGTTTCGGGGTCCGCCGACCCCTTCCCTCGCCGAAAACGGGGTTCTGTCCCCAAAAAAAAGCCGGGGTTTGGGGGGGGGGGGGAGAAGCGAGCAAACGCGGCGTAAAAACGCGGTGGCGGGGGGGGGGTTCAGGCCTTCCTCAGCCTCGTGGCGGGGCCGGCCCAGGCCAAACCCCCCCCTCCTTAATTTGGGGGGGGGTGGGATTTGCCCCCCACCCCCCCGCAGAGGTGATTTCCCCCCCTTTGGGGGGGACTCAGGGCTTTTTGGGGTCTCCCCGTACCCCTTTAACCCCCCCCCCCCGCGGTGGGATTCGAGCGGCTTCGCCCCAGCGCGCGGGGCCGGGGGCTGTCGGGTCGGTGTTTGCTTCGGTGTGAGCCCCCCAAAATGGGGGGGAGAAGCCCTCAAATGGGGGGGAAACCCCCAAATTCTTTCCTGGGGGGGCACCGAGCCCCCCTCCCCAAGGCAGGGCAGGGCTGCGGCCCCCGCTGTCCCCCCGGCGGTGGCCTCGGCACCCTTGGGACACCAAACCGGGGCGGGGGGGGACACACCCCATGTCCCCCTCAGCCACCAGGCGAGGGCTTGGCTCGTTTCATGGCGGGTCAAAGGTTACGGAGGACTTTTGTGCTTAAAACCCCCAAATTTTGGTTAAAATAGGTTGCCCCCCCCCCCTTAATTGTATTTTTTTGGGGGGGGTGTGTGGATATTTTGGGGGGTTTGTGCTGCAATTAACTTGCTCTTGTGTCTTTGCAGAGGGGCGGCTCGTGCCTGGCTCGCCAACCCCCCCCAAAATCCCCCCCCCAAGAACGGGGGGGGGGGGCTCCGCCGCCTGTATCCTTTAATCAACCTCAGGGGGGGACGTGACTTAACGAAGTCCCGGCTCGTTAAGTCTTCGCCGTGAGGAGAAAATGGGGGCTGGGTGCCACACCCCCACCCCCAAAAATTGGTCTTTTGGGGGTGTTTTTCAACCCCCTCCCCTCAAATTGGCGGCGGCTTGGGCCTGGTTTTACCCCCTCCACAAAAACAAGCAGCTCAGCTCCTCGCAGCCGCCGTTCCGCCTTCGTTAGCAAAGCCGGGGCTTAATTAGGCTGGAGAAGCTTCTAATTAGCGGTAATTAAGAAGCCGGTTGACGTCAGGAGGATGAAATCCCCCCTTGACGGGTCAGGCCGGATTGGGGTCAGTGACCTGATGGGCGCTGGGTCGTTACCAGGGCGCTGGCGCTAATTATTAGCCTGCTAATTAATACCTAGCTCGTTAGCTGGCGGATTTAATTGCGTCCTGGATGGGGAGGGGAGGGGGGGCAACACCCCCAAATCCTGCGCCGTCGCCGCTGTCCCCCTCTCCCTTGCGCCGCCGTCCTTCCCTTCGTCATCTCGGCCTCTGCGCCTCGTTAAGCGCCGGCTCGTTAATTAACCTTTGGGGGGTGTGTGGTTAAAAATGGGGGTGCTGTGCCCCCCCCGTCCGTGGCTCCGTCCCCCAGCGTGACCCGAAACCGCCGTCCCTGTCCCCTGGGGTGGCAGCGCCAATTAAAAACGGGAGCGGGGGCCGCTGTCGCCGTCGTGTCACCTCGGCGGGGGGGTGACACCGCCCCGGTGTCCCTTGGGGGTCCCTCAGCCCCCCCCCGGCTTGCACCAGCCACGTTTTGGGGGCGATTTCCCCCTTTTTGGGGGTCAAGAATGATTTTGGGGAGGGGTTTGTGGTTGTTACCCTCGCAGAGGGGACAAAAATGGGGGTCTGGGGGGGGTGGCAGGGCTTGGGGGGGGGATGCAGGGCTTCGGGGGGGACACAGGGCTGGGGGGGGACAGGGGCCTTTTGGGGGACACACGGGGTTGTCACCGCTGTCCTAACGCCCCCCCCTCTCCCCTCCCAGGGCTTTTCTGCCATGGGCTCCGGCCCCATCGACCCCAAGGAGCTCCTGAAGGGCTTGGACTGCTTCCTGGGCCGCGATGGCGAGGTCAAGAGCACGGAGGGCATCACCAAAATCTTCAAGTGAGTCCCCAAAAGGTCCCCCCGCGCCCCCCCCGCGCGCGTCGCCGTGACGCGGGGAGGGGTCCGACGCCTCCTTTCTCCTTAATCAGCTTAATGAAGGACTCGCAGAAGATGGTGAGCCGCTGCATCTACCTGAACATCTTGCTGCAGACGCGGGCGCAGGACATCCTGGCTAAGTACGGGCGCTGACGGGGGGAGCCAGGGGAGCGGGATTTGGGGGGATCACCCCATCCCGCCCGGATCCTGATGGATTTTCCCCCCTTTTTCTCCCAGATTTATCCGGATCGGGGGTTACAAACTGCTCAACACGTGGCTCACCAGCTCCAAAGCCTCCAACAACGTCCCCTTCCTGCAGCAGATCCTCCTCACCCTGCAGCACCTGCCCCTCACCGTCGACCACCTCAAGCAGGTCGGGGTGGCCTCCCTGTCCCCCCCGGGGTGGCTTTTGGGTCCCCCCAGGTGCCATTTTTCTCCCTTGAGGGGCTTTTGCGTCCCCCCTGGGGTGGCTTTTGTGTCCTCGGGGTGGCTTTTGTCTCCCTTGAGTGGCTTTTGGGTCCCCCCCGGGGTGACTTTTGTCCCCTCAGGGTGGCTTTTGGGTCCCCCAAGGTGGCTTTTGCATCCCCCCAGGTGACTTTTGTTTTCTGAGGGTGACTTTTGCGTCCCCAGGGTGGCTTTTGTGTCCCCCCCCCGGGTGGTTTTTGTCCCCCGAGGGGTGGCTTTTGTGTCCCCCAGGGTGACTTTTGTCCCCTCAGAATGGCTTTTGCATCCCTTCAAGGTGGCTTTTGGGTCCCCAAAGGTGGCTTTTGCATCCCCCAGGTGACTTTTGTCCCCTCAGGGTGGCTTTGGTCCCCCCCGGGTGATTTTTAGGTCCCCCAAAGGTGGCTTTTGCATCCCCCCAAGTGACTTCTGTCCCCTCAGTGTGGCTTTTGAGTTCCTAGGGTGACTTTTGCGTCTCCTCAGGTGACTTTTGTCCCCTCAGAGTGGTTTTTGGGTCCCCCCAGGTGATTTTTGGGTCCCCCCAGGGTGGCTTTGATCCCCCCCAGGTGATTTTTGGGTCCCCCCAGGGTGGCTTTGGTCCCCCCCAGGTGATTTTCGGGTCCCCCCAGGGTGGCTTTGGTCCCCCGCACGCTGCCGCTCACCCCCCACCTCCATCTTTTCCAGAACAACACAGCCAAGCTGGTGAAGCAGCTCAGCAAATCCAGTGACGATGAAGGTGAGCACCCCCCAAAACCCCCTCGGGGCCCCCCAAAACCCCCTCAGGCCCCCCAAAACCCCCCTTAACCCCTCCTCTCCCCGCAGAGCTGCGCCGCTTGGCCTCCATCCTCGTCAGCGACTGGATGGGCGTCATCCGCTCCCAGAGCAGCACCCAGCCCACCGGTGAGTCCCCCTGCTGCGCCCCTCTCCCCCCCTCTATCGCGACAGGCGACGTACGACACTCCAGGTATCGGCAAAAGCGAGTTTCATACGACGTAAAAACGCGCTGCCGAGGTTCTACCGCGCGGAAGAATCCTCCAAAGCTTCCGGTGGAGCTTAGGCGCGGCTAGGACCAGTCTTAGTCTCAGGTTTAGACAGCGGTTTAAGGGCTCACGCGCGGAAAGCTGATAGAATATTTCCCGAGCCTGAGTTCAGCATGCGATCAAAGTTACCGAGGCCAAAGCTTAGGCGCTGTCGGTCGCTTAGCGAAGATCCGGCGTCGGTAAAAGACGGCGCCGCCGCGCTGTCGGGTTGGCACGGTCGGCTCGGAGCGACTGCGGTCGATCCGCTCGATCGGCTCCTCGAGCGGTGGTAACCCCTTGCCTCCGCGTTACAGATCCCTGGCGCGGCGTAGATCGGCGCTAAGAATCCAATTAAAAGGTTTTAATTAACTCACGCCAGCGTCTCACCCTTTTCTCACCTTTTTTCCCCCTCAGAACGAGATAAAAAGAAGCGAAAAGAGGAAAACAAAAGCAAAACGCCCGTCCAAGAGAAACCCCAAGAAGCCAAAACTGAGGCTAAAACCGAGGAGGTACCGGAGAAGAAGCGGGAGAAACCCAAATCCCTGCGCACCACCGCTCCCAGCCATGCCAAATTCCGCTCTACCGGTAATTCCCGCTCCGTCCTGCGGGGCAGCGGCGGGTTTTGGGGCTGGGTTGGGGGTTTTGGGGGGAATCGGAGGGGCTGCGGTCGCTCGTGGGGTGCTGCGAGGGGCCACGCTAACGCCGTTCCCCGCGACACAGGGCTGGAAATGGAGACGCCTTCCTTGGTGCCCGTGAAAAAAATGAACTCGTCTTCGACCACCGATAAATACAGTCTGAAACCGATGCCCATAAAGAGGCAGAAGTGAGTCGGGGGCTGCTTTTGGGGGTCTCGGGGCTGCTCTTGGGGCCTCAGAGCAGCTTTTGGGGGCCTCAGAGCAGCTTTTTGGGGGTCTCAGGGTGGAAATAGGGGCCTTGGGGCCGCTTTTGGGGGCCTCGGAGCAGCTTTTGGGGTCTTGGGGCTGCTGTTGGGGGTCTTGGGGTGGAAACGGGAGACTTGGGGGGGTTTTTGGGGGCCTTGGGGCCGCTTTTTGGGGCCTCGGAGCTGCTTTTGAGGGTCTCAGGGTGGAAACGGGTCTCGGGGCTGCTTTTGAGGGGCTCCGACCCGCTGCTGGGGGTGTCAGACCCACACTTGGAGGCCTCAGAGCTGCTTTTGGGGGCCTCAGAGCTGCTTTTGGGGGCCTCAGAGCTGCTTTTGGGGGTCTTGGGGCTGCTTTTGGGGGTCTCGGGGTGGAAACGGGAGACTTGGGGCAGCTTTTGAGGGCCTCAGAGCAGCTTTTGGGGGTCTTGGGGCTGCTTTTGGGGGTCTCAAGGTGGAAATAGGGGCCTTGGGGGTGCTTTTGGGGGCCTCGGGGCTGGTTTTGGGGGCCTTGGGGTGGAAACAGGGGCCTCGGGGCTGCTTTTGAGGGGCTCCGACCCGCTCCTGGGGGTGTCAAACCCGCACTTGGAGGCCTTGGGGCTGTTTTTGGGGGTCTTGGGGCTGCTTTTGGGGGCCTCATAGCAGCTTTTGGGGGTCTTGGGGTGGAAACAGGGGCCTTGGGGCTCCTTTTGAGGGGCTCCAACCCTCTCCTGGGGGTGTCAAACCCGCACTTGGAGGCCTTGGGGCTGCTTTTGGGGGTCTTGGGGCTGCTTTTGGGGGCCTTGGGGCTGCTTTTGAGGGTCTCAGGGTGGAAACAGGGGCCTTGGGGCTGCTTTTGAGGGGCTCCGACCCGCTGCTGGGGGTGTCAGACCCACACTTGGAGGCCTTGGGGCTGTTTTTGGGGGCCTCGGAGCTGCTTTTGGGGGTCTTGGGGCTGCTTTTGGGCATCTCGGGGTGGAAACGGGAGACTTGGGGCAGCTTTTGAGGGCCTCAGAGCAGCTTTTGGGGGTCTTGGGGCTGCTCTTGGGGGTCTCAAGGTGGAAATAGGGGCCATGGGGCTGCTTTTGGGGGCCTCGGAGCTGCTTTTGGGGGCCTTGGGGTGGAAACGGGGGTCTCGGGGCTGCTTTTGAGGGGCTCTGACCCGCTCCTGGGGGTGTCAGACCCACACTTGGCAGCCTCGGAGCCGCTTTTGGGGGCCTCGGGGCCACTTTTGGGGGTCTCAGACCCACTCTTGGGGGCCTCGGGGCCGGTTTGGGGGGGCCCAGGGGTGTTTGGGGGGCCGGGGGCTGTTTTGGGGCCCTGCCCAGGGCCTGACCCGCTCCCCCCGGCCCCGCAGCGTCTCCTCCCTGCCCGGGGACGCCCCCCCCGCCGAGAAAAAATACAAACCCCTGAACACGGCGCCCAACGCCACCAAGGAGATCAAAGTCAAGATCATCCCGCCCCAGCGTGAGTGGGGGGACGCGGGGGCCTTGGGGGGGGCCTCGGGGGCCTTTGGGGGACACCTTGGGGGCCTCGGGGGGACGCGGGGGCCTTTGGGGACAATTGGGATGCGGTTTTGGGGGCATTTGGGGGTCTTTTGGGGGACAATTCCGGTGCCCTTTTGGGGGACATTGGGTTCTTTTTGGGGGACCCTTTGGGTGCCTTTTTGGGGACGCTTGAGTCCTTTTTGGGGACACCTGGGTGCCTTTTTGGGGGGACCCTTTGGGTGCCCTTTTGGGGACACCTGGGTGATTTTGGGGGACAATTGGGTGCCCTTTGGGGGACACCTGGGTGATTTTGGGGGACAACTGGGTGCCCTTTGGGGGATGATTTTTTGGGTGCCACCTTTCTGGGGACCCCTGGGTGCCTTTGGGGGACCCCCGGGTGCCATTTTGGGGACAGTCGGGGGGCCGCGGGTGACGCCGCCCCCCCCCTTTCCCGCAGCCATGGAAGGGCTCGGCTTCCTCGACGCCCTCAACTCCGCTCCCATCCCCGGCATCAAGATCAAGAAGAAGAAGAAGGTGCTGTCCCCCACGGCCGCCAAGGTGAGGAGGCTCCCCGGCTTTCGGGGTCCCCTCCCCGGCTTTCGGGGTCCCCTCCTCCCCTAGAGTCCCCCCCCAATAAGAGCCGCTCTCTCCTCCGCCCCCCAGCCCAGCCCCTTCGAGGGGAAGCCGGCTCCCGAAGCCAGCTCCGCCAAACCGTCCTCCCCGGAGCCCGCCGCCGCCTCGGAGCCGATGGAGACGGATCGACCCGGCACGCCGGTGCCGGCCGTGGAGGTGCCGGAGCCGATGGAGAGCTGTACGTTGGGGTGACGGGGAGGGAATGAGGGGTGCGGGGGGGTCAAACGGGTGCTGAGCCCCCCCTCCCTGGTTCCGCCCGCAGGCTCGGCGGAGGCGAGCGGGGACGCCAAAACCGCCGAAAATCCGGCGGAAAGCGGACAGCTGACCAAAAAAGGTCGGAAAAAGAAAACGGTGAGCTGGCCGGAGGAGAGCAAGCTCCGCGAGTACTTCTACTTCGAACTGGACGAGACGGAACGCGGTGAGCCCCCTCCCCTCCCCCGCCCGCCCCCTCCCCCGCCCGGCTGGCCCCCAGCCTCCCGGGGGTGACGCTCTTGTCCCCCTCCCCGCCAGTCAACGTCAACAAGATCAAGGATTTTGGGGAAGCGGCCAAGCGGGAGATGCTGATGGATCGCCAGGCCTTCGAGACGGCCCGGCGCCTCAGCCACGACGCCATGGAGGAGAAGGTGCCCTGGGTTTACCCCAAGCTCCTGGATCTCCCCGCTCCCCTCGTGGTGCCGGGCAGCGGCAGCCGGGAACGCTTCACGCAGGCCGAGAGGGAGAAAGGGATCTTGCAGGAGCTCTTTCTGTCCAAGGAGAGGTGAGTCGATCCCTTGGGATCCCCCGCCAGCCCAGCCCGGGGACGAGCCCGCTCCCGATACCGGACTCAAGCCCGTGGATTCCCCCTCTCTTTGCAAGGGGGTGCCGGATCCCCTCTGCTTTCGATCTACTTGGGGAGCAGATTGCCCCAGGGGATCCCTTGGATCAGGGCTAGGGGGGATCCCCAGCGCCCTGATCCCCCTGCCAAGGATTAATGGGGTTGATCCTCCCCGGTGCGAGGATCTGCAGAGGCGTCCTGGGGGGAGACGGCGTGTGGGAGGACGATGGGGCTGGGATCCCCTGCCATCCCGGAGGATCCGGAGCCTGGGGGGAGCCCAGATCCTCTGGATCCACTCAGCGGGGTCAGGGGATTCCCAGAGATCGGGCACGTGCGAGGCATCTTTGTGGTGCGGCCTCGGGGATCCTCGTGCCAGGGGCTGCGGGTTGCGTCTGGAGCTCAGATCCCTGGGATCCCTTGGGATCCTTGCGGATCTGCCGCTGGAGGCTGGGCAGGAGCTGCGCAACCTCACGGGGGGGTTGTGGGAGCCCCGGGATCAACGGGGCGGGGAGGCTTGATCACCCCTGCTGTGAGGATCTTGAGAGATCCAGGGGCCGGGCAGAGATGGTGCCGGAGTCTGGGATCTCTGTGGATCTAGAGCCTGGGGGGAGGTTGCTGGAGCCCAGATCCTCTGGGATCTTTGGGGGTCTGATAGGGGGAGCCGGTCGCTGGGCCCCAAGTCTTGCAGGATCCCTGAGGATCTACAGCCGTGGGGGGAGACTTTTAGGGCCCCGATCCCCTGGGATCCCTGAGGATCCAGAGCCGAAGGGGAGAGGTTTTTGGAGCCCAGATCCTCTGGGATCTGTGAGGATCCCGAGCCCGGGGGAGGGTTTTGGGGCTCAGATCCCCAAGGATCCAGAGCTGGGGGGGGGAGATGCTTTCGGGTCCTAGATCCCCTGGGATCTTTGAGGATCCTGAGCTGGGGGGAAGGCTTTGGGGGGCCCAGATCCTCTGGGATCTGTGAGGATCCAGAGCCAAGGGGTAGGTTTCCAGAGCCCAGATCCCCTGGGGACCCAGAAATGGGTGGGTGGGGGGGAGGTTTTTGAGGCTCCGATCCCCTGGGATCTGTGAGGGTCCAGAGCTGAGAGGGGAGGTTTTCAGGACCCAGCTCCCCACAGATCCAGAGTCGGGTGGGGGGAGCAGATTGCTGGGGCCCGAATCTCCCCGGATCCCCAAGGATCTGGCGCCTGGAGGAGCCTTCTGGAACCTGTGGGATCCCTGAGGATCCAAAGCCTTGGGAGGAGGGGACACAGGATCCCTGAGGATCCAATGTTTTGGGGGGGGCACACATGGGATCCCTGAGGATCCAAAGTCTTGGGGGGGAGGGACGGACAACACTGAATCCCTGAGGATCCAAAGCCTTGGGAGGGGGACGCGCAGGATCCCTGAGGATCCAAAACCTTGGGAGGGGAACGCGCAGGATCCCTGAGTGTCCAAAGCCTTGGGAGGAGGACGCGCAGGATCCCTGAGTGTCCAAAGCCTTGGGAGGGGGACGCGCAGGATCCCTGAGGATCCAGAGTCTTTGGGGGGCTGGGACGCAGGCTCCCTGAGGATCCAAAGCCCTGGGGGGACACCCATCACCACCAGATCCCAGGGATCCACTGACCTCTGCCCCTTTTCCTTCCCCCCGCCTCCGAACAGCGTCCCCGAAAGCCCTCACGAACCCGATCCGGAATCCTACGAACCGCTGCCGCCCAAACTGATCCCCCTGGACGAGGTAAGCGCCGCGATGCGCCGCACCGCGCCGCCGTCGCCCCCCCCCCCTCCCACCCCCACCCCCCTCCCCGAAGCGCGGCCCCCCTCCCCCGCGCCCCTCAGCCCTCTCTCTGCCCCCCAGGACTGCTCCGCCGAGGAGGTGGCCTATCCCGACGGGCTGGAAGCCGGCGCCGCCTCCCCCTCCCCGGAGGCCGGCGGGGCCAAGCTGCCCCCGGTGCTGGCCAACCTGATGGGGAGCGTGGGGGCCGGCAAGAGCCCCCAGGGGCCAGCGCCCGCCGCCCCCATCAACATGCAGGAGATCCTCACCTCCATCATGGTAACGCCCCGCCGTGCGGGGGGGGGGAGGGGATGGGGCGGCGCCCTCCCCTCCCCCGCCGCTCACTCCCGTCCCCCCCCCGTCCCCAGGGCGGGCCCAGCACCCACAAAGCCGAGGAGCTGATGAAACAGCCGGATTATTCGGATAAAATCAAACATCTGCTGGGAAACCTGCAGGCGCAGCCGCCGGGGCCGGGCGGAGGTGAGCGGGGCCTGGGGACGCCCTGGGGACACCCTGGGGACGCTGTCCGGTGCCCTGCTGGGGACATGGGAGCGTTCTTGGCTTGGGGACACTGTGGGGACACCGTGGGGACGCTGTCCGGTGCCCTGGTAGGGACATGGGAGGTTCTTGGCTTGGGGACACCCTGGGGACAGCGTGGGGACGCTGTCCGGTGCCCTGGTAGGGACATGGGAGCGTTCTTGGCTTGGGGACACCCTGGGGACAGCGTGGGGACGCTGTCCGGTGCCCTGGTAGGGACATGGGAGCGTTCTTGGCTTGGGGACACTGTGGGGACACCGTGGGGACGCTGTCCGGTGCCCTGAGGGCGATATCGGGGTGCTCTTGGCTTGGGGACACGCTCAGGGGACTGTTGGGGACAGCGTCCCTTGTCCTAGTGGACGCGTGGGACTGCTCTTGCCTTGGGGACACAGTTGGGGACACTGGTGCCGTGACAAGGATGTCGGGGTGCTCTCGGCTCGGGGACACGATGGGGACACTGTCCCCTGCCCCCGCGGGGACACGGGGCCGCCCTTGGCTTGGGGACAGGATCAGGGACACTTGGGGACACTGTCCAGTGCCCTGAGAGGGACGTCGGGGTGCTTGGGGACACGATGGGGACACTGTCCCCTGCCCCACTGGGGACACGGGGCTGCCCTTGGCTTGGGGACACGATGGGGACACGCTTGGGGACGCTGTCCTGTGCCGTGGCAGGGACGTGGGAGTGGTTTTGGCTTGGGGACACGGTGGGGACACCGTCCAGTGTCCTGAGAGGGACATTGGGGTGCTCTTGGCTCGGGGACGTGACGGGGACACAGTTGGGGACAGTGTCCCTTGTCCTAGGGGACACGTGGGGCTCCTCTTGCCTTGGGGACACAGTTGGGGACACCGTCCGGTGCCCTGATGGCGATATCGGGGCGCTCTTGGCTTGGGGACGGGATGGGGTGACACTTGGGGACACTGTCCTGTGCCCTGATGGTGACTTCGGGCTACTCTCGGCTTGGGGACACGCTTGGGGACGCCGTCCCCTGCCCCGCTGTGACATGGGGGTCCCCTGGCTTTGGGGACGCGCGCTGGGGTGGCGCGTGTCCCCGTGGGCGGGGGCGCTGCCAGCGGTGTCCCCTGTGCGGGGGGGTGACACTGGGGGGAGGGTATCGGGGTCCCCTCGCCTCGGGGACCTGTCCCCTCCCCTGGGGTGGCTTTGGGGACACGGGGAGGTGACGCGGAGGGGGAGCAGTGTCCCCTCAGCCCGGGGACACGGCCTGGGTGGCACCGGGGCGGGGGGGGGTGGTGTCCCTTTGCTTTGGGGACACTTGGGGACCCCGCGTCCCCCTCTGGGGTGACACGGGGAGGGGGTTGGGGTCCCCTTAATCTGGGGGGGGACCCCACGTCCTCTGGGGTGGCACGGGGGGCGCTGGGGGTCCCCTTAATCTGGGGACAAGCCCTGGGGTGGCACGGGGGGGGGGGTGTCCCCTTAACTGGGGACCTGGGGGGGGGGTGGCCCCTCTTTGGGGGGGGGCTGGGGGTCCCCCCTGTCCCCTAACCCCCCCTTTCTGTCCCCGCAGTGCCCCACGGCTTGCTGGGCCCCGGCCCCATGGCCAACGGCTTCCCGCCCGGCCCCAAGGCCATGCAGCACTTCCCGCCCGGGGGGCCCATGCCGGGTAGGTGACAGCGGGGGGACAGCGGGGGGGGACAGCGGGGGGACAGCGCCCCGCCCCCGCTCACCCCCCTTTTCTCTCTCTCTTCCCCCCCCCACAGGACCCCACGGCGGAGGCGGAGGGGGACCCGGCCTCCCCCCAGGTCCGGGGATCCCCGGCGGCCCCCGACTCTTGGGGCCGCCCCCCCCACAGCGCGGCGGCGGCGGCGGCGATTTTTGGGAAGCGCCGGAAGGGGGGGGGCGGCCTCCGAGGCGGCCCCCACGGCGGCGGCGGTGGCGGCGGCGGCGGCGGCATGCGCGGGGGGGGGCCCCTTTCACCGCCCCCGCGGCCGTAGCGGCGCCGAACCCCCGTACCGATGCCGCGGCGGCGGCGGTGGCGGCGGCGGCGGGGGGGGACGCAACGGGGGCCCCCCAAATGGCGGCGGCGGCGGCGCAAGGGGGGGGCCCCCCGGTAGCCACGGCGATCACGGCAGAGGCCACCCCGGCGAGCACCCCCGGGGTCACGGCGGAGGCCACGGAGGAGGTAAATGCGGGGCGGGGGGCGGCGGCGGCGGCGGCTGCGGGGCCTGGCTCTGGGGCGGCCCCGGCCCCGGCTGGGAGGGGCCCGTGGGTGCCCCCTCCCCGCCCCCGCCCCCCCCGCCCTTCCTGCCCCGCTGGCGGGGGGGGGAGCCCCCCCCCCACCCCCTCCAGCCCCTCGAGCCCCCCGGGCCCTGGGGGCGGGGCCCCGACTGGCGCCGGCCCCCCATGGGGCTCTAGGGTGGGGCCCGGGGGGGGCAGGGGGGAGACCCCCCCCCGCGGCAGCCGCAGGGCATGCTGGGAGCGGCGGGAGGCCCCCCCTCGGCCCCCCCCTGGCCACAGGGCAGCTGTGGGGCGGGGGCGGCGAGGCGGCAGGCGGCTCCAGGGCAGGCTGGGGGCTAAGCCCGGCTCTAGGAGGGCCAGGGAGGCCTGCTGGGGGCTAAGCCTGGCTCTAGGACGGACAGGGAGGCCTGCCGGGGGTTAAACCCGGCTCTAGGATGGACAGGGAGGCCTGCTGGGGGTTAAACCCGGCTCTAGGACGGACAGGGAGGCCTGCCAGGGGTTAAACCCGGCTCTAGGACGGACAGGGAGGCCTGCTGGGGGTTAAACCCGGCTCTAGAATGGGCAGCAGGCCATGCTAGGGGCTAAGCCTGGCTCTAGGACAGACAGGGAGGCCTGCTGGGGGTTAAACCCGGCTGTAGGACGGGCAGGGACGCCTGCTGGGGCTTAAACCCGGCTGTAGGATGGATAAGGAAGCCTGCTAGGGGCTAAGCTTGGCTCTAGGATGGGCAGCAGGCCATGCTGGGAGTTAAACCTGCCTGTAGGACGGACAGGGAGGCCTGCTGGGGCTTAAACCCGTTTCTAGGGTGGATAAGGAAGCCTGCTAGGGGCTAAGCCTGGCTCTAGGATGGACAGGGAGGCCTGCTGGGGGTTAAACCAGGCTCTAGGATGGGCAGCAGGCCATGCTGGGGGCTAAGCCTGGCTCTAGGATGGACAGGGAGGCCTGCTGGGGGTTAAACCAGGCTCTGGGATGGGCAGCAGGCCATGCTGGGGGCTAAGCCTGGCTCTAGGATGGACAGGGAGGCCTGCTGGGGGTTAAACCTGGCTCTAGGATGGACAGGGAGGCCTGCTGGGCATTAAAACCAGCTCTAGGGTGGGCAGCAGGCCATGCTGGGGGCTAAGCCCAGCTCTAGGGTGGATAAGGAGGCCTGCTGGGAGTTAAGCCCGGCTCTAGGACGGACAGCGGGCCCTGCAGGGGGTTAAACCCGGCTCTAGGGCGGACAGCAGGCCATGCCGGGAGTTAAAACCAGCTCTAGGATGGGCGGCAAAGCATGCCGGGAGTTAAAACCAGCTCTAGGATGGGCACTAAGGCATGCTGGGAGATGTAGTGCAGTGGCAGGCAGTGAGGCATGCTGGGAGTTAAAACCAGGTCTAGGACGGGCAGCAGGGTGTTGTGGGAGTTAAAACCAGCTCTAGGGCAGGCCCTGAGGCCTGCTGGGAGTTAAACCCAGCTCTGCAATGGGCAGTGAGGCCCGCTGGGAGGTGTAGTTCGGCTCTAAGGCGGGCAGCAGAGCATGCTGAGAGTTAAACCCGGCTCTAGAGTGAGCAGCAGAGCATGCTGGGAGTTAAACCCGGCTCTAGAGCGAGCAGCAGAGCATGCTGGGAGTTAAACCCGGCTCTAGAGCGAGCGGCAGAGTATGCTGGGAGTTAAACCCGGCTCTAGGGCAGCAGCGAGGCCTGCTGGGAGTTGCAGTTCGGCTGTCGGGCGGGCAGCAGGGCATGCTGGGAGCTAAAACCAGCTCTAGGCTGGCCAGCAGGGCCTTGTGGGAGTTAAAACCAGCTCTAGGGCAGGCCCCGAGGCCTGCTGGGAGTTAAACCCAGCTCTGGGACAGCAGCGAGGCCAGCGCTAGGCCCGGCGGCAGGGCACGGCTGGGAGCTGCCCTGGCCGCGCACAAGGGCCCAGCCCGGCTCCCTAAAGCCGGGCTTGGGGGGGGGGGGGGGGGGTGTTCCCAGAGCCGCCGCCGCCGTGGGGCCGCCGTGGGGCCGCCGTGGGGCCGGGGCGCCGGCGCCTGACGCGCCCCCCCCCCCCCCCGGCCCCCCCTTTTCTCTCACGCAGACATGTCGAGCCGCGCCGTCTGTCGCCACTTCATGCTGAAGGGCAGCTGCAGGTACGAGAACAACTGTGCCTTCTACCACCCCGGCGTCAACGGGCCGCCCCTGCCGTAGCGCCCGCCGCCGCCGCCGCCCTTCCTCCCGCGCCGCCGCCGCCTCCCCCCCCCCCCCCCTCCTCCTCCTCCTCCTCTCGGACTCGCGCTGCAGCCGCCGACTTTATGGCTTCTGTGAGGCCGCGGCCGCGCCCCCGGCGCTGAATTCAGATCCCCCCCCCCCCCCTTCCCCATCCCAGGGCGCAAATACCCCCCCCCCCCCCCCCCGAGGGGCGTAAATCCCCGCTGGGGGGGCAGGACTGCCCACTTGGGGGGCAGGACTGCCCGCTTGGGGGGCAGAAATCCCCGCTTGGGGGGCAGGACTGCCCGCTTGGGGGGCAGAAATCCCCGCTTGGGGGGCAGGACTGCCCGCTTGGGGGGCAGAAATACCCGCTTGGGGGGCAGAAATACCCCCCAAGGGGCGTAAATACGCACTGGAGGGGCAGAAATACTCCCCAAGGGGCATAAATACCCACTTGGGGGGGCAGAAATACCCCCTGAGGGGCGTAAATACCCACTTGGGGGGGCAGAAATACCCCCTGAGGGGCGTAAATACGCACTGGGGGGGCAGAAATACTTACTTGTGGGGCAGAAATACCTGCTTATGGGGCAGAAGTACCCCCCCGAGGGGCATAAATACCCGCTGGGGGGGTGTAAATACCCCCCTTGGGGCGTAAATACCCACCTGTGGGGCAGAAATACCTCCTCCTGGGGCAGAACTATCCACTTGTGGGGCAGAAATCCCCCCCTCGGGGTGTAAATACCCGCTTAGGGGGCAAAAATACCCACTTGTGGGGCAGAAATGCCCCCCTCGGGGTGTAAATGCCCCCCTCGGGGCGTAAATACCCACCTGTGGGGCAAAAATACCCACTTAGGGGGCGGAACCCCCCCCCATTGGCACATAAATACCCCCCTCCGGGGCGTAAATGCCCCTCTGCAGGGTGTAAGTCCCCCCCCCGGGGGGTAAATCCCCCTGCGCAGGGGGGGTGCCCCCCCCCCGGGTGGGTAACTGCCCCCCTCCCCCCCCCCCCCCCGCACACTAATTTACCCCCCCCCCGGGGTTAAAATGCTGCTGCCAGGTTACCGCTCCCCCGCTCTGCGGGTGTAAATACCCCCCCCGGGGGTAACTACCCCCGGCGGGGCTCAATTTACCCCATTCGGGGGCCTAACTACCCCGGGGGGGGCATTAAGAGCCTCGCTGGGGTAGAACAGCCCTTGGCGGGGCATAAATACCCCCCCCCCGGGGTGAAAAACGGCCTCAGGCAGGGGGTGGTTACCCCCTGCAGAGCGAAAAAACGGTCTCTGGTGGGGGGTAAGTACCCCCCCAGAGCGAAAAACGGCCTCAGGCGGGGGGTGGTTACCCCCTGCAGAGCGAAAAACGGCCTCAGGCGGGGGGTGGTTACCCCCTTAGCGCGAGAAACTGCCCCTGGGGGGGGTAATTGCCCCCCCTCCAGCGTGAAAAACTGCCTCTGGTGGTTGGTAATGGCCCCCCTAGAGCGAAACACGGCCTCAGGCGGGGGGGAGTGACCCCCCCCCAGCGCACAGCGGCCCCCCCAGGGCGTTGTTACCCCCCCGGGGCCTGGCTTGGGGGGCCCAACGGCCTCCCCACCCCCCTTCCCCTCCCCCCTCCTTGCGCCCGGGGCCGTTGCCCCTCCCTCACCCCCCCCCCCCCCCCCCGCCACAGGCGCCGCCGCCGGGGTGGGGGAGGGGGGGGGAAATATTTTGGGGGCGGGGGTTGGGGGCGGGGGCTGCGCCGGACGCTGTTTTCTGTGAAAACTTGGCCGGGGGAGGGGCCCCGCGCCCGCCCCTCCCCCTTTTGTATATTTTGTACATTAATAATAAACTGGTGGAAAAAAAAAAGAGGCGGAGCCGCTGACGTCAGCGCTGGGTGTGGTGGTGCTTGGTACACGTTCACTCTGGAGCCTACTGGTGGCGTTCGCCCTGGAGCTTAGTTGTGGTCACGGTGAAACCTGATGGGTGTTCACTCTGGAGCCTACCGAGGGTTCACTCGGGAACCCATTGATTGTGTTCACTCTGGAGCCTACTGAGGGTTGACTCAGTGGCTGGTGGCATTCACCCAGAAACCTACTGATGGTGCTTGCGCTGGAGCTTAGTGGTAGTGTTTATGCTGAAACGCATGGATGGTGTTCACTCTGGAGCCTACTGCGGGCTCGCTCTGGTGGCGTTCACCCTGGAGCCTACTGCGGGCTCACTCTGGTGGCGTTCACCCTGGAGCCTACTGCGGGCTCATTCTGGTGGCGTTCACCCTGGAGCCTACTGAAGGCGGCGTTCACCCTGGAGCCTACTGAGGGCTCGCTGTGGTGGCGTTCACCCTGGAGCCTACTGAAGGCGGCGTTCACCCTGGAGCCTACTGCGGGCTCGCTCTGGTGGCGTTCACCCTGGCGCCTACCGAGGGCGGCGTTCACCCTGGAGCCTACTGAGGGCTCGCTCTGGTGGCGTTCACCCTGGAGCCTACTGAGGGCTCGCTCTGGTGGCGTTCACCCTGGAGCCTACTGAAGGCGGCGTTCACCCTGGAGCCTACTGCGGGCTCGCTCTGGTGGTGTTCACCCTGGCGCCTACTGCGGGCTCGCTCTGGTGGCGTTCACCCTGGAGCCTACTGAAGGCGGCGTTCACCCTGGAGCCTACTGCGGGCTCATTCTGGTGGCGTTCACCCTGGAGCCTACTGTGGGCTCATTCTGGTGGCGTTCACCCTGGAGCCTACCGAGGGCGGCGTTCACCCTGGAGCCTACTGAGGGCTCGCTCTGGTGGCGTTCACCCTGGCGCCTACTGAGGGCTCGCTCTGGTGGCGTTCACCCTGGAGCCTACTGAAGGCGGCGTTCACCCTGGAGCCTACTGCGGGCTCGCTCTGGTGGCGTTCACCCTGAAACCCACCGACGGCGTTCACCCTGGACCCTACTGACGGCGGCCCCAAATGACGGCTCCCCAGGGTGCGGCAGTGCTCTTTATTGGGGGAGGGGCTCACTCGCGGGGGCGGTGGATGACGACCTCCCCCAGCGCCTCCAGCACCTCCCGCTTGTAGTCGTCGAAGTCGCCGTCGATCTGGCTGAGGCCCTGCTCCTCCACCACCCACAGCTGGCAGCCCGTCTCCGTGATCAGCCGGGCGTCGTGGCTCACCACGATGACGGCTGCGAGGACGCGGTGAGGTGGCGATGACATCACACCCACACCACCCCCCCCCCCCCCATCGCCCCGCCCCCCCCTCACCTCCCCGGTACTCGTTGATGGCGTCGGCCAAGGCGTCGATGGATTCGATGTCCAGGTTGTTGGTGGGCTCGTCCTGGGGGGGGAGGGGCGGGTGAGGGACCCGGGGGGCGGGGACATGGCCCGGCCCCGCCCCCGGCCCCGCCCGCTCACCAGGATGAGGACGTCGGGCTCGCGGCAGGCCAGCTCGGCGAACACCACCCGCGCCTTCTGCCCCCCTGCGGGGGAAGGGGCGGGGCTTAGCCCGGATCAGCCACGCCCCCCCAGTGCGGCTCCACCCACCTAGGCTGGGTGGCTCCGCCCCCTGCTCCGCCAATCACACCCCACCCCTCTCCTCCCCACTGTGCTGCCTCTTGGCCCCACCCACGCTGCCAGGCCACGCCCCTGGCAGGAGGCTCCACCCCCTTGGGGGACAAGCCCCTCCCCTCCAATGTGGCTCCACCCCTTGCCTCCAGGCCCCGCCCCCCTTTCCCCAAGCCCCTCCCCTTCCCCAGCCAGCAGCGCGCGTCTCCCTTGAGGCGCAGGCCCCGCCCCCGCAGTTCCCCCCCCTTTCCCCTTCAGGCCCCGCCCCCCGGGCACTAGCCCCGCCCCCAGCCCCGCCCCCACCGGAGAGCTTGGCGATCTGGAGGGTGTGGGCGTGGCCCTCCAGCCCGAAGCGGCCCAGGCACTTGCGGGCGTCCTGGTGGGGGAGGTTGAAGCCGCGCTGCAGGTACTCGGCCGCCGTCTCCTCCAGCCGCAGCTGCTCCGCCGCTTGCTGGTTGAAGAAGCCGATTTTCTGCAGGGGGGGGGGGGTGTGGGGGGTGTGTGTCAGGCCACGCCCACCGGCCACACCCACCGGCCACACCCACCAGATCACACACACGCCCCCCCCCCCCCCCCCCCCCCTTCTGCCTTGCTGCATGGAGCAGCCTGCCCCAGGGGAAGCCCCACCCCCTGCCCAAGCAGGCTCCACCCACACCCCACAAGCCCCGCCCTCCCGGCAGAGGCCCCGCCCCCAACCTGGTGCTCCACACCCCCCCCCCAGCTGGAGCAGTGGGAAGCTCCACCCCCCCGAAGCCCCGCCCCTTCAGAGCCCCACTCCCTTCAGAGCCACGCCCCCCTGCCGAGGCCCCGCCCCCACAAAAGCCCCGCCCCCCTGCAGAGGCCCCGCCCCCCACCTGTACTCCCCCCCCCACTGGAGCACTGGGAAGCTCCACCCCTGCTCCGCATAAGCCCTGCCCCTTCCATAAGCCCCTCCCCCTTCAGAGGCCCCGCCCCCTTGCAGAGGCCCCGCCCCCTGGCCTCACCAGCCGGTGGTTCCTGCGCATCTGCCCCCGCGTCTGCAAAAGAACCACGTTTGGGGGGGGGGGGGGGGGCACCCCAAAATCCCCGGTCCAGGGGGTCCCCAAAACCCCCCCACCCCCCCCCAGCACCCACAATCCCGGGGGGGGGGGGGAGGGGCACCCCAAACCCCCTCACGGTGGGGGGCGAGTGAAGGGTACCCCCCCCCCCCGACCTCCCCAAATCGATGCCCCAAACCCGAGAGCAGCCCCTCCCCAAATTGATCCCTCCCCCCCCCCAAATCCACCCCCACCCCCCACCCCATTTTGGGGTGCCCCCCCCCATTTTTGGGGGGTCCCTACCGGCGTCAGCTGCCCGGTGAGCAGCTGCAGCAGGGTGCTCTTCCCCACGCCGTTGGGGCCCACGATGCAAACTTTGGGGGGGGGGCAAAAGAGGAAAAGGGGGGGGCCCCCGGGTTATGGGGGGGCCCCCGGGGGTCCCCGCTGGCGCCGCAGGGCCCCCCCCCCCCCCCCGCCCCGGGGGGGTTACGCGGGGGCCTCACCCCGCGACTCCATGTCGATGCCGAAGTCGAGGTTGCGGAAGAGCAGCTCCTGCCCCTCGTAGCCAAAGTCGACGCCTGGGGGGGGGGGGGGGGGGGGGGCTGAGACTGGGGGGGGCCCTGGCACCCCCAAACGCCCCCTGACCCCCCCCATGCCCCATAACCCCCCCAGCCCCCCTCGTTGCCCCCTAATGTCCCCCCCAGCGCCCCCCAACAGCCCTGCAGCCCCCCCAAAATCGCCCCTCTGCCCCCCAAAACCCCCTGAGCCCCCCCAAGTCCCCCCCAACCACCCCCTAAGCCCTCCCAAATCCCCCCCTCAGCCCCCCCAGTGCCCCATGTCCCCCCCAACACCCCTGGAGCCCCCCCAAATCCCTCCCCAGACCCCCAGTGCCCCATATCCCCCCCCCGCCCCCCATATCCACTCCCAGCCACCCCCAACACCCCTGGAGCCCCCACAAATCCCCCCCCAGCCCCCCAGAGCCCCAAATCCCCCCCAACCACCCCCTAAGCCCCCCCAAATCCCCCTCCCAGCCCCCCCCCAGTGCCCCATATCCCCCCCAACACCCCGAAGCCCCCCCAAATCCCCCCCAGTGCCCTATATCCCCCCCGAACCAGCCCCTAACACCCCCAGAGCCCCCCCAAATCCCCCCCAGTGCCCCGTATCCCCCCCAACCACCCCCTAAGCCCCCCTCAAATCCCCCCCCAGCCCCCCCCAACAGCCCCGGAGCCCCCCCAAATCCCCCCCCCCCAGCCCCCCAGCGCCCCATATCCGCCCCCCCAGTGCCCCCCGGTACCGTGGAGGCCGAGGATGGGGGGGCTGAGGGGGGGCGGGTTGGGGAAGGTGAAGCGCACGGTGTACTCCCGCGGCCGCTTCAGCAGCTCGGGGGGCTCGGCCGCCTCCTCCGCCGCCGTCCGCCGCCGGCATTTCTGCTGCTTCCGCGTCAGCGCCTCCTTCGTCTGCTTTTCCTGGGGGAGAGCGGGGGGGATCTGCTCAGGGATCTGCTCTGGGATCCGCTCTGGGATCCGCTCTGGGATCAGCGGATCCCTTCTAGGGAGCTGGGCTGCGTGGCGGGATCCAACCGTGGGATAACGGCCCCGACGACCGCCCCATGGGCACCCGGGGGGGGGTGGATCCCGCCTCCAGATCCCTCTGGATCCCTGCAGTGGATCCCGCTTGCGGGGGGGGAGCCAGCCCACATAGGCGGGGGGGATCCCAGAAGGGATGGGGGGGCTCCCGGACGGGGACCTGGGGTCACCGAGAGGCGCCAGGGGCAGGCGGCGATCCCGGATCCCCGAGGGAGCGGATCCCCGAGGGAGCGGATCCCCGAGGGATCTCCCCTCGCTCACCGCCTGCTTGGTGGATTTGCCGCCGGCTTTGAGGTCGCGGAGCTTCTTCTCCTGCTTCTCGAACTGCTTGAGCAGCTCCTTCTGCTTCTGCTGGTACATCTTCTTGAAGGTCACTGCGGGGGGCAACGGGGGGCCGTGGGGGGGGGCGAGGGGGGCAATTAACCCCCCCAATTGCCCCGCCCCCCCCCCCCATTTGCCCCCCCCCGCCCACGCACTGTAGTTGCCCCGGTAGTAGAAGAGGCGCTGAGCGTCGAGGTGGATGATGTCAGTGCAGACGTCATCGAGGAAGCCCTGGTCGTGGGACACCACCAGCAGCGTCTTCTTCCAGGTCTGGGGGGGGGGGGACACATGGGGACATCGGGGGGGCGTTGAGGGGACACCCCCCAGCATGGGGACACCCCCTTGTCCCTCCCTTTGGCCCCCCTTTTGTCCCACCCCCCTCCTTGTCCCCTGTCCCCCTGCTTTGTCCCTTGTCCCTCCCCGTCCCCCCTTTGTCCCCTGTCCCCTCCTTTGTTCCCTGCCCTCTCTTTTGTTCCTTGTCCCCCCCTTGTCCCCTGTCCCCCCCTTGTCCCCTATCCCCCCCTTTTGTCCTGTCCCCTCCCTTTATTCCTTGTCCTCCCCTTGTCCCCTGTCCCCCCTCTTTGTCCCCTATCCCCCCCTTTGTCCCCTGTCCCCTCCCTTTATCCCTTGTCTCCTGTCCCCCCCCTTTTGTCCCGTCCCCTGCCCTTGTCCCCTGTCCCCTGCCCTTGTCCCCTGTCCGCCCCTCATCCCCTGTCCCCCCCCCCATCCCGTCCCCCCCTTGTCCCCTGTCCCCTCCCTTGTCCCCTGTCCGCCCCTCATCCCCTGTCCCCCCCTTGTCCCCTGTCCCCTGCCCTTGTCCCCTGTCCCCTCCCTTTGTCCCCTGTCCCCCCCTCGTCCCCTGTCCCCCCCCTTGTCCCCCCGTCCCCACTTGTTGAGCCAGATGACGGCGTTGAGGTCCGAGGTGGTTGGTGGGTTCATCCAACATCAACAACGTCGGTTCCATAAACAAGGCCCTGAGGTGACACCGGTGTCACCGGCGGGTCCCCGGCCGCGCCCGTCACCCCCCCCCAGCGTCCCCGCCGCCGCTCACCGGGCCAGCGACACCCTCATCCGCCACCCGCCGGAGAACTTTCTGGTAGCTCTGTTCTGCATTTCAGGATTGAAGCCGAGACCGGCCAGGATACGCCGCGCCTTGGCCTCGGCGGCGGCCGCCCCGATGGCCCGCAGCTCCTCGTACACCTACGGGGGGGGGCGGGTGTAAAATCTGGGGGGGTCCTCAGGGGTCCCCCGTGTCCCCAAGCGTCCCCTCTACCTTCTCCAGGCGCTCGGCGGCCGCGTCGTCGCCTCCCTCCAGCATCGCCTGCAGCCGTTTCTCCTCCCTCCAGCAGCCGCAGTCGTTTGGTGTCGGCGCGCAGGACAGCCTGCACCGCCGGCGTGTCGTCCGCCACCACCTCTGGGGAGAGGGGAGGTGGTTTGGGGGGGGTCTCGGGTGCTTTGGGGGGGGACTGGAGGGGTTTTGGGGGGACCCGGGTACCCAGGGGACCCCCCAGGCGCACCTTGTTCGCAGAGCAAGACGTCGATGTTGGGGGGGATGCTCAGCGCCCGGTTCGCGATGTGCTTCAGCAGCGTCGTCTTCCCCCTTCTGCCGGCAAACGAGGGGTTAAACGCTGGGGGGGGGCTAACGACTCCCCCTTCTCCCCCAGGGCCCCCCCAAGGGTGGGGGGCACCCACCCGTTGGGTCCCACGAGGCCGTAGCGGCGCCCGGCCACGATGTAGAGGTCGGCGTTGACGTAGAGCTCCTTGCCGTGCGCCGAGATGCTGAACTTCTCCAGCTGTGACGGGGGAAGGGGGGGGTCAGGGACCCCCCCATGGCCCCCCCAAACCCCCCCGGCCCCCCCATACCCCACTTCCTCCTCTTCCCCAGTATAACAGTGCGGTCCAGTCCACCCCCTCCATTTACCAGTCCAAGTGTGGTTCTATCCCCCCCCTTCCCCAGTATAATGGTGTCACCCGCCCTCCGCCTATCCCAGTATAGCAGCGCATCCCAGTTCCCCCCTTTCCCAGTATAACGGTGTGGCTCAGACCTCCCCCCCTGCCCAGTATAATAGCAGACCCCAGTTCCCTTCTTTTCCCAGTATAACGGTGCGGCCAAACCCTACCTTCGCCAGTACAGTGGCGGGGCCCAGTTCCCCATCTTCCCAGTATAATAGAGTGTCCCAGTCCCCGTTTTCCCCAATATAATGGTGCGTCCCAGTTCCCCCCTTCCCCAGTACAATGGTGTCACCCAGTCCCCCCGCTTTCCCAGTATTCGCCCGCTTCAGTTTCTCCTTTCCCAGTATAAACGCTGCGCCCCAGTTGCCCCTTCCCCAGTGCAATGGTACGCCCCAGTCCCCCCCCCCCGTTTCCCAGTACAATGGGGGAACGGACGATACCACCCCTCTGCTGGGGGGGGGACGGGACGGGAGGTAACCACCTCAGCGGGACGGGGGGGAGGTAGGCTATCCCACCTGAGTGGACTCGGGGGGGGGTGTGTGGATTTTGGGGCGATTCGGGGGGTTTGGGGGTCTCACCTTGATGTCGGAGGCGTTCTCCAGCATGGCCTGCCGGGAGGAGAGCTCCGCCTGCGACACCGAGAAGTCGTTCTCCCCCGCCGCCGCCGCCGCCTTGATGGTGGCCACCTGCCGCTCGTACTCCAGCTGGGGCGGGGCACAAAGGGGTGGGGTCAGTGCCAAGCCCCGCCCCCCCTCAGCCCCAAGCCCCGCCCCCCTCAGCCCCAAGCCCCGCCCCTTCACCTGCTTCTTCATCTTCTTCTTCTCCTTCTTGCTGACGCGGGCGTCGGGCTCGGCCTTCCTCCCCTCCTCCTCCTCTTCCTCGTCCTCCTCCTGCTGGGACAGGGCCCCCCGTCCCCCGTCAGCCCCCCCGGGGGGGGGTTTCTCCCCTCCCCCATCCCATCCCGAGGGACTCACGGCCTCGCTGCCGCCCTTCCGGGGCTCTTCGGCCTCCGTCGGCCTCCTCCTCATCGTCGCGCAGAGCCGCGAACTTGTTCTGGAGGGGGGGTGGGGGGGGGTGAGGCCCCCGGCCCCCACCAAAGAGGAGCCAGGAGTCCGGGTTTGCCCCGCCCCCCCCCCCCCCCCACCTTCCCGCTCCTGGGCCCGCGCATCCTCATCGGAGCCTTCGGCCTCGTCCTCGCTGGGGGCTTTTCCCTGAGGGGAGGGGGGGGAAGGGTGGGGTGAGACCCCGAAGTTTGGGGGAGCCCCCCTCCCCGCCCCGGGGGTGCCCCCCCGCGCCCTCACCTGCCGCTTGCTTTTCTCGTTCTTGCGGCTCTTCTTCTTCTTCTTCTCGCCCTCCTCTTCCTCCTGCCCCGCAGCATCAGAGAGGGGGGAGCCTCCCCCGACACTTTCGGGGTGCCCCCCACCCCCCAGCGGACCCACCCCCCCTCCCCACCTTGTTGCTTTTGCCTTTGCCGGGCCGCGAGGCCTTCCTCCCGCCTCTCCTCCTCCTCCTCCTCGCTCTGCTCCTGGCTCAGCGCCGCGAAGACGTTGCGCCCTGGGAGGGGGACGCGGGGACCCCAAATTATTCCTTCCCCCCCCGCCCCCAATTTCAGGGGGTCCCAGTTTCCCCCCTCCCCACCCCCAAATTTGCCTCATTCCCTCCCCGCTTCTCCCCAGTTTTGGTGCCCACCCTTCAAATCCTGGCCCCCCCCCCCCCCCCCCCCCGATATTTTGGGGTCCCTCCCCAACTTGGGGCCCCCCTCGCGCTCACCTTCCTCCTCCTCCCCCCTTTCCTGGGGGCTGGCGCTGCGGGGGGAGACACGGAGAGGGGATTAACGAGGGGCCGTAGAGCCGCAGGTCAGCCCCGGCCTAGAGCGGCCCCAGTCCAGCACTTCCTGGTGGGGCCGCTCTAGCGCGAGCCGGACTCGCTGCTCCCCCCACCCCTCACCTTCCTCCTCTCCTCCTCCTCCTCGCTGCCCAGCGGCCGCCAGCTCCTGCAGGCGCCGGCTCAGCTCCACCTCCTCGGGCTCAGGCTCCGCCCCCGGCCGCCGCCGCTCTTTCCGCCGCTCGCGCTTCTTCCGGGAGGCCTGGCGACGCCTCGTTAACCCCCTCTTAATTACCCCCTTCATCGCCCCGCCAAGCCCCAGTTTACCCCCAGTGCCCCCCAGCCCCGCCCCCTCTAGCCACACCCCCTCTAGCCACACCCCTTTGACCTCGCCCCTCCTGGCTCCTCCCCCTCTGGCCCAATAGGCCCCGCCCCCCTCATTAGCACAGCCCTAACGAACCTGCTGGGCGGCGCCTCCTTCTCCGGGGGGGCGGGGGCCTCCGCGGGCGCCGGTTTCTCCTCCTCCGCCAGCTCCTCGAAGAACTGGGGCAGAGGGCGGAGGTCAGGGTCAGGGCCAGGCTCGGGGGGGGGCAGGGGGGCAAGGGGCAAGGCTCACCGATTTCTTCCCTCGCCGGTCCTTCTTGCCCTTCTTCACCGGTTGGTCTGGGGCGGGGATCCGGGCGTCCGGCTGTGCCCTGCCCTGCCCTGCCCACCCCGAGGGCCCCAAGCGTCCGGGGCCGCACCCTCCCCCTCCATGGGCTCCACAACCCATCGGCTTCCCCCCCTCCGACGCGCCTGAGACCCCCCCAAAGGGTTAATCCCCCCCCCAAATGGCTTAATTCCCCCCCCAAAGGGAGACAGTCCCCCAAAAAGGGGTTGATCCCCCCCCCTAAAGGGAAATAGTCCCCCCAAAAGTGGTTGATCCCCCCCCAAAGGAGTTAATTCCCCCCCCAAGGGTTAATCCCCCCCTCAAAGGGAGTTAGTACCCACCAAAACCGGTTAATTCCCCCCCCAAAGGGTTAATCCCCCCTCAAAGAGGTTAATTTCCTCCTAAAAGGGGTTAATCCCCCCCCAAAGGGGTTAATTCCTCCCCCAAAAGGCTTAATACACCCCCAAAGGAGCTATTTTTCCCTAAAAACGGTTAATCCCGTCCCAAACGGACCAATCCCCCCTCAAAGGAGTTCATTACCTCCCCAAAGGGGTTGATCCCCCCCAAAGGGGTTGATCACCCCCCAAAGGGGTTGATCCCCCCCCTCACATGCTTAATCCTCCCCCCTCAAGTAGGATCCAGGCGTCCGCCTGTCCCAGCTCCCCCCACCCCAACAGACCTCACTCTCCCCGCAGGGGATCCAGGCATCAGGGACCACCCCCCCCCCATAGACCCCCCCTCCTCACCCCCTCTCCCCCCGGGGGCCCAGGTGTGTTGCTTCCCCTCCGCTCCCTCCGGAAGGACCCGGACTCACCCTGCCCCTCGCTCTCCCCCCGCCATTCCTCCTGCTTGGCCGCCGCCGGGCGCGCTCCCTTCGGCATGGCCGGGCGCCGCGTACTGCGCCTGCGCAGCCACAGAGACTCGCCTAGAGCGCCGCCTCGCAGAGCCCTCCGCTTCCGGTCCGCCACGGCACCGGCCCGGGCCGTCGCCGCTTCCGATTGGTTCGCTGGAACCCGGGTCCCGCCCACTGACTTCCTTCTCGGGTCGGGCGGGTTCGTCCCGCC
>NC_138850.1:270000-420528 GCF_965183815.1 Platalea leucorodia | reverse complement strand
CACCAAAACCGGGTTAATTCCCCCCCCAAAGGGTTAATCCCCCCTCAAAGAGGTTAATTTCCTCCTAAAAGGGGTTAATCCCCCCCCAAAGGGGTTAATTCCTCCCCCAAAAGGCTTAATACACCCCCAAAGGAGCTATTTTTCCCCTAAAAACGGGTTAATCCCGTCCCAAACGGACCAATCCCCCCTCAAAGGAGTTCATTACCTCCCCAAAGGGGTTGATCCCCCCCCAAAGGGGTTGATCACCCCCCAAAGGGGTTGATCCCCCCCCTCACATGCTTAATCCTCCCCCCTCAAGTAGGATCCAGGCGTCCGCCTGTCCCAGCTCCCCCCACCCCAACAGACCTCACTCTCCCCGCAGGGGATCCAGGCATCAGGGACCACCCCCCCCCCCCATGGACCCCCCCTCCTCACCCCCTCTCCCCCCGGGGGCCCAGGTGTGTTGCTTCCCCTCCGCTCCCTCCGGAAGGACCCGGACTCACCCTGCCCCTCGCTCTCCCCCCGCCATTCCTCCTGCTTGGCCGCCGCCGGGCGCGCTCCCTTCGGCATGGCCGGGCGCCGCGTACTGCGCCTGCGCAGCCACAGAGACTCGCCTAGAGCGCCGCCTCGCAGAGCCCTCCGCTTCCGGTCCGCCACGGCACCGGCCCGGGCCGTCGCCGCTTCCGATTGGTTCGCTGGAACCCGGGTCCCGCCCACTGACTTCCTTCTCGGGTCGGGCGGGTTCGTCCCGCCCCCTTCTGAGGTGATTCTGCCTCCTATTGGCTCGCGGGGGTTCGCCCCGCCGCATGCTCTGAGGCGATCTCTCCTTCTATTGGCTCTCGCGGATTCGTCCCACCCCCCTCTGAGGTGATTCTTTCTCCCATTGGCTCTCGCGGGTTCGTCCCGCCCCTTTCTGAGGTAACTCCTTCTCCCATTGGCTCTCTTTGGTTCGTCCTTCCCCGCCGGGTGATCTTTCCTGCCATTGGCTCTCCCGCAGATCCGTCCCGCCCCCGCTCTGAGGTGATCTTCCCTCCCATTGGCTCCTACCCCTCCCACCTCCCCCTCTCCCCGCCTTCCGCCGCTCCTATTGGTCCTTGCCGGCTCCGCCCCGTCACGTGACCTCCCGTCATGCCCCGCAAGCGGCCGTTCAGCGCGAAGCGGAAGAAGCAGCAGCTCCGCGACCGGCGCGAACGGAAGCGGGGCGGTGAGCGGGGGCCGGGCCGGGCCCCCCGGAGCCTCGGCCGGGGAAGGACCCCGGCGCCCGGCTGTCCCCTGACCCCCCGCCACCGGTTCTCTCTCCGCAGATGCCCCGGCAGGACTGGATTCGGGCCCGGGCAGCCGCAGCGGGAGCCAGGAACGGGGCAGCGATGTGGTCCCCACCGAAGGGGGAGACCCGGCTCCCCCCGCTCCCCGCCGCCACGATCCCGGCAGGTACCCGGGAGGGATGGAGGGAGCCGGGTGGGCTTGGTGCGGTTCAGAGGACCCGGGTGGGTGAGGGGGACCCGGGCGTCTGCGTGAGGCCTCAGGTATCCGGCAGGTTCCGGCTGCAGCTTGGGGGGCCGCGGGCCGAGGCCTTGGCGCGACGCCGGCGCCGGGCCCAAGAGGAGGTGCTGGAGCTGCTGCCCGAGACCGCCCTGGAGCTGGACCCTGACACCATCTACGGCCCCGGTGAGGGGCAGAGGCCCCGGGGAAGGGGGGAAATAAGCGGAGAAGGAGGGGTTGGCGCCGGGGGGGGGGCAGCTAATAACTGGGGGAGGGGGAATTGCTCCGGGAGGGGGGTTAATTAATCACCTAGGGGTAAATTGGCTTGGATGGGGGGGCTAATTATGGTTGGGGGGGCAGAAGGGGTGATTACGTGGTGTCGGGGGGTAAGTGGCCCCTGGGGGGGGTAAATGGTCCCTGGGAGGGCGTCAGTAGCCCCTGGCGGGGGGAGAAGTGGCCCCCAGGTGGGGTCCCAGGGCCAGTGGGATCCCAGCTGCCGGCTGCCAGGGCTGGATTTCCCTCGCCGACCGCCCTGGAGCTTCGCCATGAGCCGGGAGGAGCTGCGGGTGCGGGAGGAGGCGGCTTTCAGCGCCTTCCTCCGAAGCCTCCGCGAGGGCCAGCGGCCCGGGGAGGGCGAGGAGGGGGGCAGCGACGACGGGGACGTGGCCCCTTTCGAGCACAACCTGGAGGTGAGCGGGGATGCGGGGCGGGGGGCGCCGGGGGGGGGGTTTAAGGGAGCAGGGGGTCACCGCGCTCCCCCCCCCCATCTCTCCCCAGACGTGGCGGCAGCTCTGGCGCGTGCTGGAGATGTCCGACATCATCCTCCTCATCACCGACGCCCGGCACCCGGTGAGCGCCCGGGGCAGCAGGGGGGAGCACCCAGGGTTTCGGGGCGCAGCTGAGCCCCCCTTGTCCCCCCCTCCCAGGCGCTGAACGTGCCGCCGGCGCTGGCCGCCCACGTGACGCGGGAGCTGGGGAAGGGCCTGATCCTCATCCTCAACAAAGCCGATTTGACCTCCCCGCCCGTGGCCACCGCCTGGAGCCACCTCCTGCGGCGCCGCTTCCCCGCCGCCCGCGTCGTCCCCTTCACCTCCGCCCCCCGCCGCCACCCCCCGGCGCCCGGTAGGGACCCGCTGGGCTGGGGGGCGGGGGGCACCCGGGCCTCCTGACGCCCACCCATCCTCTCTTTTCCTCCCGCCCAGGGCTGCAGCGGCGGCAGAGGCGCGGGGGCGGCTGGAGCCGGGCGGTGGGACCCCGGCAGCTGCTGGAAGCCTGCGAGAGCATCGTGGGGGGAGAAGGTGAGCGGGGGGGCGCCCACGGGGGCGGCGGGCGGGGGTCGACCCCTGCTTCAGGGCGTGGGGGGGGGGTTCCCCGCATCCCCCTCCTCACCCGCCGCGGGCTTGCAGTGGACCTGAGCGGCTGGCGAGCGCGGCTGGACCGGGCGGAGGAGGCGGCGGCGCGAGGGGAGGAGGAGGAGGAAGAGGAAGAGGAGGAGCAGGAGGGGGACGGCGAGGAGGCGGGTGGCGAGGAGGAGGAGGAGGAGGAGGAAGGCCCCGGGGCGGCCCCCCGGCAGTGGGAGCGCTACCGCCATGGCGTCCTCACCCTGGGCTGTGTCGGTAAGGGGCGGGGCTTGGGGCCGGGGGGTGGGGCTAGCTGAGGGGGGTGGGGCTAGCTGAGGGGGCGTGGCCACGTGGCAATCTGGGTTTGCCGAAAGGGGGTGGAGCCTGCCGTGGTGGGCGGGGCTAATGGTGTGTCCCCGCCCACCGGGTAGCTAAGTAGACATATACAGTGAATGCATAGTAGAAGTAGACTGGGGGTGTGGCCTGCTGTGGGGGCGTGGCCTGCGGGGGGGCGTGGCTCCCCAGGGGCGTGTCCCGAGCCTGCCCCTCCCCGCAGGGCTGCCCAACGCCGGCAAATCGTCGGTGCTGAACGCGCTGGTGGGGCGCAGCGCCGTCAGCGTCTCCCGCGCCCCCGGCCGCACCCGTTACTTCCAGACCCATTTCCTCACCCCCCGCGTCCGCCTCTGCGACTGCCCCGGCCTCGTCTTCCCCTCCCGCGCCCCCCCCCGCCCTCCAGGTGGGTCCCAGCCCCCTCCCCGCCCCCTCCCCGCGCCCCCCCCGGCCCCGCTGACCCCCCGTGTGTCCCCCCCCAAGGTGCTGGCGGGCGTCTACCCCATCTCGCAGCTGCAGGAGCCCTACTCGGCCGTGGGCTACCTGGCCTCCCGCCTCCCCTTGCCGCCTCTCCTCCAGCTGCGGCCCCCCAGCGCCGCCGCCGGCTGGACCGCCTGGGACATCTGCGAAGGTAACGCCGTTTCCGCGCCGATTCGCTCCGAATCGTTATTTATTTTATTATTAACGATCGTTTTGGTGTATATATTTTTTTTTTCCCTCAGCGTGGGCGGAAAAGCGAGGCTACAAGACGGCGAAAGCGGCTCGGAACGACGTCTACCGGGCGGCCAACAGCATCCTCCGGCTGGCGGCCGACGGCCGCCTCCGCCTCTGCCTGCGCCCCCCCGGCTACGCTGCCCAGAAGGGTGAGCCCCTTCCCCTCCCGCCCTCCCCGGGGGGCCGGGCCCTTCCCTGGGGGGGGTTCCCCGCTCCCCTCACGCTCTCCCCGGCCCCCCCCAGATGTGTGGGAGCAGCACCCCGAGGCGGCGGCGCTGGCGGCTCTGCTGGAGCGGGGGGACCCGGCCCCCCCCCCCTGCCCCCGCCCCCCCGGGGGAGGGGTCGACCACGGAGGAGGAGGAGACCTCGGAGGAGGCGGAGCCTGGGGAGGCCACGCCCCCTCCCAGCACCGCCCCCAACCCCTTTGCTCTGCTGGGAGAGGATGAGTGTTAACCCCGCCCCCCTAAGAGATGAACCAATCGGGGGTCTAGCCCCGTACCATGACGCTAATACCATATATGGAATAAAGGGAGGTTTATTTCTGCAGCCGGCGTTTTCTCATTGGTTAGAGGCGGCTTCTGCAGGGACCAATCGGAGGCCGCGTCGCCGCTCGGTCGCCGGGTAGGGATTACGCTGGGCTGTGCTCTGGGGCGGGGCCTGGGGGAGTGATGTCACAGCACTACCCAATAGCCCCACCCCTTCCTTAGCCCCACCCACCTCTGCCCTTATTTGGATTTAGCCCCACCCCAGCGTTACCCTCACCCAACCACCTTCATCCTCTAATTACCATGGGTTAAGTTACCGTGCCCTGATTGGCTCCACCCCTTGCCCTAAGTCCCACCTACAGCCCTTGGCCCCAATAGGGCTGGCTCCACCCCCTCCCAGCCCCGCCCCCTGCTCAAGCCCCACCTCCCCACTCCCCAAGCCCCGCCCCCTCTCCCCAAGCCCCACCCTACCCCCCCTCACTCCCCAAGCCCTGCCCCCTCTCCCCAGGCCCCCTGTCCCCAAGCCCCGCCCCCTCTCCCCAGGCCCCGCCCCTTCACTGACCAGTGGGCGGGGCCTGGCCGAGGGGGCGGAGCTCCTGCCGGCAGAGGTACCGGCGGTGACGGCCGCAGCTCCGGCAGCGCAGCACCGTGCGGGGCTGCCCCCCCCCCTGCGGGAGGCACCCAGGCGTCCGGCTCAGCCCCGCCACCCCCTGGCTGCCCCCCCCCCCCCCCCCCCCCCATCCCCGGGGTGTCCCCAACCCCCTCCCCCCCCCCCGGGGCGTCCCCCACCCCCCCGGGGGTGACCCGCACCCACCCCGCAGGCGCAGGCAGCCCCCGGCCCCGGGCAGCAGCAGGGAGCAGCAGCGGCGGCACACCATCCGCTTCACCGAGGGGGCCCTGGGGGGGGGACAGGGACACGGGGGGGGGGTCAGGGGTGTCCCCCGTGCCCCCCCCCACTGCCCTGGGGTGCCCCCCGCCCCTCCCCCCCGTAGCTCACATGCGCAGGACGAGGCGGCGGGCGGCCGCTCGCTGGGTGCTGCAGTAGAAGCGGGCGAGGGCGGGGCTGTGGGGGAGCACCCAGTGCGCGGCCTGGGGGAGAGGGGGGGGGGCGTAGGTGCAGGCCCCCTCCTGTGCCCCCCACCGGCTCCCCTGGACCCCCTGGGCCCCCTGCACCCCTCTATCCCCCCCATACCCAGCCAGCCAGGACCCCCATAGCCCCCCCAGGGTCCCCCCCACAGCCCTCTATCCCCCCCATACCCAGCCAGGACCCCTGTATCCCTCCCCATCCCTCCCAGGGCCCCCCCAGCTTCCCATACCCCCCCCCCCATGCCCCACTGGACGCCTATACCTCCCCTGGACCCCTATATTGACCCCTGTGCCCCCCCCCCCATACCTCCCCTGGACCCCTATATTGACCCCTGTGCCCCCCCCCATACCTCCCCTGGACCCCTATATCCCCCCCATGCCCCACTCGATCCCTATACCCCCCCCCCATACCTCCCCTGGACCCTGATATCAACCCCTATACCCCCCCCATACCTCCCCTGGACCCCTATATCCCCCCCCATGCCCCAGTCGACCCCTATACCCCCCCCCCCCATACCTCCCCTGGACCCCTATATACCCCCATGCCCCACTTTACCCCGTACCCCCCTCCCATACCTCCCCTGGACCCCTATATCGACCCCTATACCCCCCCTATACCTCCCCTGGACTCCTATATTGACCCCTATACCTCCTCTGGACCCCTATATCCCCCCCAGGGTCCCACTCGACCCCTATACCCGCCCTGGACCCCTATATCCTCCCCAGGCCCCTCCCTGAACACCTATATTCCCCCCCATACCCAACCAGGACCCCTGTATCCCCCCCCCCCTCCATCCCTCCCAGGGCCCCCCCAGCTTCCCATACCCCCCCATGCCCCACTGGACCCCTATACCCCCCCATACCTCCCCTGGATCCCTATATTGACCCCTATACCTCCCCTGGACCCCTATATGCCCCCCATGCCCCACTGGACCCCTATATGCCCCCATACCTCCCCTGGACCCCTATATTGACCCCTATACCCCCCCTATACCTCCCCTGGACCCCTAAATCCCCCCCAGAGCCCCACTCGACCCCTATATGCCCCCTGTACCTCCCCTGCACCCCTATATTGACCCCTATACCCCCCCTATACCTCCCCTGGACCCCTATATCCCCCCCATGCCCCAGTTGACCCCTATACCCCCCCCCCCCATACCTCCCCTGGACCCCTATATCCCCCCCAGAGCCCCACTCGACCCCTATACCCCCCCTATACCTCCCCTGGACCCCTATATCCCCCCCAGGGCTCCACTAGACCCCTATACCCCCCCATACCTCCCCTGGACCCCTATATCGACCCCTATACCCCCCATATACTTCCCCTGGACCCCTATATCCCCCCATGCCCCACTCGACCCCTAAACCCCCCCCCCCCCCATACCTCCCCTGGACCCCTATATCCCCCCCAGGACCCTCCCCGGACACCTATATTCCCCCCCATACACCCCCTGGACCCCCCCCCGACCCCTATACCTCCCCTATATCCCCCCCAGCCTCCCCCGCGAACCCCTATATTCTCCCCCCTACCCCCCCACGGCCCCTATATCCCCCTTATATGGTCCTTATAGCCCCCATAACCCCCCCGGACCCCTAGATCTCCCTAATACTCGCCTATATCCCCCCTATACGGTCTCTATCCCCCCCCTATGGCTCCTGTCCCCCCCATGGCCCCTATATCCCCTATATGCCCCCTATACGGCCCCCGCGCCCCACCTGGAAGAGGAAGCTGAGCCGCTGCAGCGCCTCGCGGTCCCGCACCGGCGCCGCCATCGCGCCTCCGCTTGGCCACGCCCCGCTGCGGCCGAGGGGGCGGGGCCGCCGCTCCCCATTGGCTGCACCCGCCTGGGGGGAGAGGCGGGGCCGCCCCGTTCCCCCGCCCCCCGCTCTGCCATATAGGGGGTGGCGGGGGGGGCGTCGCCGGCGCGCGGCCGTGTGTCATCACTTCCGGCGTCGGGAGAAGGCGTCACTTCCGGCGCTGGGCCCGGGGCGGCGGCGGCGGCGGCGGCGAGCGGCGGTGAGTGGGGCGGGACCCCGCTATAGGGTGACCCCGCTATAGGGTGACCCCTATGGACCCCTTCCTATAGGGACCCCGGCACCCCCCCTCCCTGGGGGATGTCCCCTATAGGGACCCCTATAGCGACCCGGAACAGCTTCCCCCCGCCAGGGCCTCCCCTATAGGGCCCCTTCCTATAGGCACCCACCCTATAGGGACCCCGGAGCGGGCCCCTCCTTTAAGGGTGTCCCCTATGCGTCCCTTTTTCTACAGGGGCACCCCTATAGGGACCCCATCGCTATGGGGAATCTCCTATAGAGCCTCTTCCCATGATGATTTCTCTATAGGGGCGCCCGTATGGAGCCTTCCCGCTCGAGTGGGGGTTCCCCTATAGGGGCTGATCCTATAGCGGCTGCTCTATAGGGCTGCCCCACAGCTGCTGCTATAGGGATTCCTAGAGAGGGACCGCCCTGTAGAGACTCCTCCCTGGGGGCCCTCGGCTGCAGGCGCCCCTATAGACGCGCCCCTATAGGGTCTCCTGTCGGCGCCTCCCGCCATTTTCATTGTAACCGAATTCGGCTCTTTTCCCCCCAGAAAAGCAGCGGGGAGCGGCGGCGGCGGCGCCGTGGCATCGCTTCCCGCCCAAATGACATCATCGCCTTGACGGAACTGAGCTGGTTTCTCCCCAGGAGCCCCTCGAGCCCAGGCCGTCGCCTCAGCGTTGCTTTGCGCCAAGATGACGTCATCGGTTTGACGGAACCGAGCTTGCTTCTCCCCGGGACCTCTCGGGAGCCGCGCTGACGTCGCTTCACGCTGAAATGACATCATCACCTGGACAGAACTGAGCTCTTTTCTTCCCAAAACCGCTTCGAACCCGCGCCGTTCCCTCGCCGTCGCTTCGCACCGAAACGACATCATCCCCTTGACAGAATCGAGCCGCTTTCGCCCCAGAATCTCTCCAAACCCGCGTCGCCGCACCGCGACATCGCCTTCCTGCCAAAACCGCGGCGTCGCCTTGACGGAATTGAGCTCTTTTCTCCCCAAAACCTCTTCAAACCCTCCCGACCCCCCCCCCCCCCCGAGCCGAGCCCAACCACCGCCCCCCTCAGATTTCGGGGTGGGGGGGGGAAGCGGCGCCGCCATGTCGGGTACCGACCCCTTGGAGACGCTGCGGGTGGAAGCGAGCTGCTCGGTTTGCCTGGAATACCTGCAAGATCCCGTCATCATCGAATGCGGTCACAATTTCTGCCGCCGTTGCATCACCCGTTGGTGGGCCGAGCTGGCGCGCGATTTTCCCTGCCCCGTCTGTCGCAAAACCTCTCGCCGTCGCGCTCTTCGCCCAAACCGCCAACTCGGTAACATGGTAGAAGCCGCCCGGCAACTTCGCGGCGCCAAACGGAAAGCCGGCGAGGAAAGTCGTTGCCAAACTCACGGCCAAGCCTTGGCGCGGTTCTGTCGCGACGATCAAGCTCCCGTTTGCCTGCTCTGCGAGATCTCCCACGCCCACCGCGCTCACGCCCTCGTCCCTCTCGACGTCGCGGCTCTCGAGTACAAGGTGGGGGGGGGGGAAACGGGGGAGCCCAAAACCTTCGCGGCATCAACGTGGCGCCCCCAAATCTTGGTTTTTAGCCCCAAATTCGACCCCGCGGCTCTTCACGGAGGATTTGCGGCTGTAATTAGTCTCCACCTCCGTTTTCAGCCCCACATTCTTCCCCGGGAGCATCCCGTGGGGGGGTTGGCCGTGGTTTATCCCCGTTTCCAGCCCCTGAGGGTGGGATTTAGCCCCAAACCCTCTCCCTGAGACCATTTGCGGAGGGAATTTGGGCAGCACCTCGGCCCCGTCTCCACGTTTAGCCCCAAACCCCCTCCCTGGGGCTGTTTTTTTGGAGGGATTTTGGCCGTGGCTTGTCCCCATCTCCATTTCCAGCTCTCAAACTTCTCCCTGCGCCTGGTTTTTGGAGGGATTTGGGGATTTTTCAGCCTCGTTCTTCCCCAAGAGCATCCAGGGAGGGAGCTGGGCGCTGGCTCAGCCCCGTCTCCGGCCCCTCGCGGTGCGGCTCAGCCCCAAACCCCTTCCCCGGGGGCTTCCACGTCGTCGCCGTCTGCGCGGCTCCGGCGGAGGAGGGATTCGGGGATGGGGAAGGGATTCGGGGCTGGAGTTGGGATTCGGGGCAGGGTGTCCCACCCCGTCCCCCACCCTGCTCTCTCCCCTCCGGCAGGAGAAGCTGCAGCGCTGCCTGGAGCCGCTGGAGCGGAAGCTGGAGGCGGTCGCCGGCTGCCGAGCGCGGGAGGAGAAGAAACCGAGCGAGCTGAAGGCAGGTTAACGGTGCCGGGGGTGGCGGGGCGATCCCGGGCGGCTCCCGGCGCTCACCGGCGCCTTTTCCCGTCCCGTCCCGGCAGAGGAAGGTGGCTCTGCGGCGGGAACGCATCGCCCGGGAGTTCGAGGAGCTTCACCAGCTGCTTGAGGAGGAGGAGCGGCTGCTGCTGCGGCGGCTGGAGGAGGAAGAGCGCGAGATCCTGCAGCGGCTTCAGGCCAACCTGGCGCGGCTGGGGGAGCAGCGCCGGGTCCTGGCCGCCCTTGTGGCCGAGCTGGAGGAGAAGTGTCTGCAGCCGGGCGCCGAGATGCTCAAGGTAGGGCGGGATCGGGATGGGGATCGGGTGGATCAGCGCTGGGGATGGGATCGGTTTTGGGGACGGGATCGTCCCCAGGGACAGGATTGGTCTTGGGGGCAGGATCACCCTCGGGAACGGGATCGGTTTTGGGGATGGGATCACCCCTGGGGACAGGCTCGCCCCTGGGGGATGGAATTGCCAGGGATGGGATCGGTTTTGGGGACGGGATCCCTGGGGCCAGGATTGGGTTTGGGGCCAGGATCGATTCTGGGGACAGGATCAATTCCAGGGATGGGATTGGTTTTAGGGACAGGATTGCCAGGGATTGGTTTTGGGGATGGGATTGGTTTTGGGGACGGGATCCCCAGCAACAGGATTGGTTTTGGGGACAGGATCACCCCTGGGGACAGGATTGGTTTGGGGACAGGGTTGACCCCAGGGAAGGGATGGGTTTGGGGACGGGATTGTCAGGAATGGGATCGGTTTGGGGGATGGGATCGCCCCTGGGGACAGGATCGACTCCAGGGATTGGATTGGGTTTGGGGACAGGATCTCCCCTGGGGATGGGATCACTGGGGAGGGAATCGGTGTTGGGGATGGGATTGCTGCCAGGAACAGGGACACCGGGAATGGGGTCAGCATCGGGCTCGTGGCCAGGGACAGGATTCCCGGGGCTGGGATTGCTGCCGGGGGCTGGGATCGGTGCTGGCAACGGCGATCAAGGCTGGGATCCCAGAGATCGACTCGGGGGGGGATCCGGCACACCTAACCCCTTTATTTTTCCTGCTTTCCCCCCACTTCAGGACATCAAGGACACCCTGGCCAGGTAAGAGGCGCGCAGGCGATCCGTCCCGCTCTCCGGGCTCCCTTTTGGGGCAGAAAAGCGGGATTTTGGCTGACGGATCCCACCTCCCCCCGGGGCTGCCGGCAGGTGCGAGGCGGCGGCGGTGCCGGTGGAAGAACCGGCTTCCGTCCCCATCGAGCTGGAGAAAAACTTCTGCAGTTTTCCCCGGCAATACTTCACCCTCCGGAAAATCACCCGGCGCCTCATCGGTGAGGAACCCCCCCGCCCGGTGCCGCGGCCGGGAGCCCCCCAACCGCGCTCCGCACCCCCTTAAATCACCCCCCCCCCCCCCCCGTTACCGTCCAGGCGAGGTGACGCTGGATCCGGACACGGCGCATCCCAACTTGGTTTTATCGGAAGATCGGAAAAGCGTTCGTTTCGTGGAAGTTCGACCCCGGGATTTACCGGATACCCCGCGCCGTTTCACCATCTACCCCTGCGTTTTGGCGGCGCAAGGTTTTACCTCCGGTCGGCATTACTGGGAGGTGGAAGTCGGCGATAAAACCCACTGGGCTCTCGGCGTTTGTAAGGATTCGGTGAGTCGGAAAGGGGAATTAACGCCCTTACCGGAGACGGGATATTGGCGGGTCCGGCTCTGGAACGGCGATAAGTACGCGGCCACCACCACCCCCTTCACCCCGCTGACGGTGCGGGTGAAACCCAAGCGGGTGGGGGTCTTCGTGGACTACGAAGCCGGCAAAGTGGCTTTTTATAACGTCACCGATCGTTCCCACATTTACACCTTCACCGATACTTTCACCGAAAAGATTTGGCCGCTTTTTTATCCCGGGATCCGCGCCGGCAGGAAAAACGCGGCGCCTCTCGTTATCCGTTCGCCTACGGATTGGGAGTGAGGGGGAAGAGCGGCGCCGGCGGGGTTCGGCTCGATGATAGCCGGCACTGCTGGGATCCGGCGCTCCGGCACTGCTGGGATCTGCTGCTCCGGCGCTGCCGGGATCCGGTGCTCCGGCATAGATGGGGTTTGGCTCTCCGATATCCGGCACCGCCAGGGTTGGGCTCTCTGACATCTGGCACCGCTGGGATCCGGTGAGCCAGCACCACTGGGATTTGGCTCTCCGACATCCGGCACTGCCAGGCTCTGGCAATCCGGCACCACCGGGATTTGGCTCTTGGACATCCAGCACCGCCAGGATCCGGTGTTCCGGCACCGCCGGGGTTTGGCGCTCTGACATCTGGCACTGCCGGGATCCGGTGCTGCGGCATAGGCAGGGTGTGGTTCTCCAACATGCAGCGCTCCGGCACTGCCAGGATTTGGCTCTCTGACATCTGGCACTGCCAGGATTTGGCTCTCTGACATCTGGCCCCGCCGGGATTTGGCTCTCTGACATCTGGCACTGCCGGGGTTCGGCGCTCCGACATCTGGCCCCGCCGGGATTTGGCTCTCCGACATCTGGCACTGCCGGGATTTGGCGCTCCGACATCCGGCCCCGCCGGGATTCGGCTCTGCAGCACCGCCAGGCGCTTGCCCGTTGCCATCGAGCTCCGCGGCACCGCCGGGCTCCGGATCGCCGGCACCGCCGGGCTTGGGCTCCCGGCACCGGCCGGACCCGCCTCTGCGGCAGCGGGTGCAGGCGTGTGGCAGGGCTGTCCCGTCCCCCCCCCCCGTGTGTCCCTCTGTCCCCCCCGTGTCCCTCTGTCCGTGTGTCCCCCATCCCTGGAGTCCGTGTCCCCGTGTGTCTGTCTGTCCCCATGTCCATCCATGTCGCTCTGTGTGTCCATGCGTGTCCCCACGCGTCCCCCTGTCAGTCTGTGTCCCTCGGCGTGTCCCCATGTCCATCTGTGTCCTTCCGTCTGTCCCCACGTCTGTCTCCATGTCCCCATGTCTGTCCCTCTGCGTGCCCCCGTGTCTGTGTCCCTTTATGTCCCTGTATCCCTCCACGTGTCCCCACGTCATCTGGGTCCCTCTGTGCCCCCATGTCTGCCCCTCTGTCCATCCATGTCCTTCTGTCCGTCCCTCTGCGTGACCCTCCATGTCCCTATGTCTGTCCCCATGTCCGTCCATGTCCCTCTATGTCCCCGTGTCCCTCCCCATCCCCGTGTCCCCACATCATCCGTGTCCCTTTACGTCCCTCTCTGTGTCCCCACGTCATCCGTGTCCCTCTGCCTGTCCCTCTGTCCGTCCATGTCCCTTTACATCCCTACGTCCATCCCTGTCCCTGCGTCATCCATGTCCGTATGTCCATCCGTGTCCCTCCCTGTCCCCGTGTCCCTCCCCGCCCCCGTACTCCCATGCCCCTCCCCGCATCCCCGCCCTTCCCCACGCGTGAGCCGTCCTCCGCACGCCTCCCCCATGCCTGCCACACGCCTCCCACACGCCTCCACACGCCATGGCACCCTCGGGGCTACCGGAACGGGGCCCGCTGGCCCAGCTGGCCCGGGAAACGACGTGTTCGGCCTGCGGGCAGCCGCTGCGGGACCCCGTCCTCTTCGCCTGCAACCACAGCTGCTGCCGTCGCTGCCTGCCCGCCGCCCGCCCCGCCGAGCCCGCCGCCGCTGCCTTCTCCTGCCCGCGCTGCTGCCTGCCCTGCGCCCCCCGCCGCCTCCGCACCCCCGTGGCTCTGGCGGTGGAGACTCGCATCGCCCAGCGCCTGGCTCGGGGAGCCCCCGGCCCCCCCCCGCCGGCCGCCGCGCTGCAGGTAAGGGGGGCACCCGGGAGGCGGGGGGGTTTGGGGGGGCTGGGGGGAACTGGGGGGGAACTGGGGGGTTTGGGGGACACAGGAGTCTGCGGGGAACTGGAGGGTTTGGGGGGGCTGGGGGGAACTGGGGGGTTTGGGGGACACAGGAGTCTGGGGAGAACTGGGGGGTTTGGGGGGGGCTGGGGGGAACTGGGGGGTTTGGGGGGGGAATTGGGGGGGAACTGGGGGGTTTGGGGGACCCAGGTGTAGGGGAGAACTGCGGGGTTCGGGGGACCCAGGAATCTGAGGGGAACTGGGGGGGAACTGGGGGGTTTGGGGCACCCAGGAGTCTGGGGGGAACTGGGAGGTTTGGGGAGGAATTGGGGGAGAACAGGGGGGTTTGAGGCACCGAGGTATCTGGGGGGAAGTGGGGGGTTTGGGGGGGAATTGGGGGGGAACTGGGGGGTTTGGGGGACCCCCAGGTGTCTGGGGGGGCTGAGGGGGAATTGGGGGGTTTGGGGGTTCCAGGTGGCAGGGGGGAATTGGGAGGAAACTGGGGGATTTGGGGGATCCAGGCATCCCGGGGGAACTGGGGACTTTTGGGGACCCCCAGGTGGTGGGGGGGGGGAACTTGGGGGGGGCTGGGGGGGGAACCTGGAGGGACTTGAGGGGATTTGGGGGACCCCCAGTGTGGTCCGGGGGGGGCTGGGGGGGGAACTGGGGGACCCAGGTGTCCAGGGGGGGACTTGGGGGGATTTGGGGGGGACCCAGGCATCCGGAGGCAGCTGGGGGGGCTGGAGGGAAACGGGGAGGATTTTGGGGACCCCCAGATGCCTGGTGGGGACTTGGGGGTGCTGGGGGGGGAGGGGGGGCACCCCGCGATCTGGGAGGGGACGCAGGCATCCGGTGCCTCACGTGCCGGCGTCACCGCGCCCCGGGTGCCCTCGCCGCGGGGCTCACGTGCCGGGCGGGGCCGAGCCGGCTGGGTGACATTTCTGGGGGGGGGGTGACGCCTGTTTTGGTGCCACCGTGTCCCTCCCTTGGCGGGGACACACCCCCAAAAAGGACACCCCCCCCCCCCCGAGGGGTCTCCCCCCCCCCAAATTATTCCCCTTCCCCCCCCCCGGGGTGCCCCCCACCCCCCAAATTCGGTGCCATTTGGTGACCCCCCCCCCCCTTTTCTCCCCACAGCCTGGGGGCCCAGCTCCGCGCCGACGCCGCCCCCCCCCATCCCTGAAGGAGCCACCCGGAGAGGGGGGGGGGAGCCCCCCCCAAAGCCGCCCCCCCCTTCCTCCTCCTCCTCCTCCTCGCTGACGCCCCCCCCAATAAACGCCGCCTGCCCCCCCCAACGAGCGCCACGGCAGCGGTCGCAGCGGTGCCACCTTTAATGCCCACAGGTGCCGTGGAAAAGGGGGGGGGACACACACACCCCCAAAATGGGCCCCCCCGAACACTGGGATGGGGCTGGGGGGGGGGGCAGGAGGTGGGGGTTGGGGGGGGTTGATTTTGGGGGGGCTCAGGCATGATTTGGGGGGCTCAGGCAGTGATATTTGGGGGGGGTCCTCAGGAGCTCGGGGGGGGCAGGTATCGATTTGGGGGGGGCACGTATTGATTTGGGGGGGTCACACATCCATTGGGGGGCTCAGGCATCCATTGGGGGGGTCACACATCCATTGGGGGGGGTCAGGTACTGATTTGGGGGGCTCACACATCCATTTGGGGGGCTCAGGCATTGATTTTGGGGGGGGGTGACCCCAAGCTGATGGCGGGGGGGGGGATTTGGGGGGGGGGGGGGGTCAAGGCCAGAGTCAGTATTGGGGGGGGGGGGGAGCCGCCATAGGGGGTCCCTCAGTGCTCCATAGGGGCGGGGGGCCCGGGGGGCAGCGCTTGGGGCCCCCCCCCAGCCCCCGGCGTCCCCCCCCGGCCCCGTTTGTGTCCCCGGACGCAGTGGAGGTGGCCGCAGCCTTCGTCCCCCCTCCTGGGCGCCGCTGCCGCCACCTCCTCCTCCTCCTCCTCCTCGCTCTCTGTCGAGCTCTCCCCGAACGCCCGCGGCTTCTCGTAGATGCAGCAGCCTGCGGGGGGGGGGCGGGGGGGTCAGGGGTGGCCCCGGGGGGGGACCCCGGCCTCCCGGGGAGGGGGACAGGGCTGTCCCCAAGGCCACTCACACTTGGAGGAGCGGCGGCCCAGGTGCTCGTTGTCCACGGTGTCGCTCGACCACTCCACTTTCTTGTCCGGTTTCCGCTTGCGCAGTTTCAGGGTCAGGCTGCGGTTCTCCTGGGGGGGGGGGACGGGGACACGGGGGTGGCACCCGCGCGGTGGCACCGCGGGCAAGGGCGTGCCACCCCCCCCACCCCCCCCCCGGGCTGCGACGCTGGCCCTGGCGCTGTCCTGGCCCCGACACTGTCCCCTAACAGCCCTGGTCACATCCCCTGACACCGTTTGTGTCCCCAACGCCATCCCTGTCCCCGACACTGTCCCCCAACAGCCCTGGTCACATCCCCTGACACCGTTGTGTCCCCAACACCGTCCCTGTCCCCAACACTGTCCCCTAACAGCCCTGGTCACATCCCCTGACACCGTTTGTGTCCCCAATGCCATCCCTGTCCCCAACACTGTCCCCTAACAGCCCTGGTCACATCCCCTGACACCGTTTGTGTCCCCAGCACCGTCCCTGTCCCCAACACTGTCCCCCAACAGCCCTGGTCACATCCCCTGACACCGTTTGTGTCCCCCAACGCCATCCCTGTCCCCAACACTGTCCCCTAACAGCCCTGGTCACATCCCCTGACACCGTTTGTGTCCCCAACGCCGTCCCTGTCCCCCGACAGCCCTGGCTGTGTCCCCTGACACCGTTTGTGTCCCCAACACCGTCCCTGTCCCCAATACTGTCCCCTAACAGCCCTGGTCACATCCCCTGACACCGTTTGTGTCCCCAACACTGTCCCTGTCCCCAACACCGTCCCCTAACACCCCCGCTTGTGTCCCCAACACCCCTGCTCATGTCCCCTGGCACCACTTCTGTCCCCAACACCGTCCCTGTCCCCGACACCGTCCCCCCAACAGCCCCGGCCCTGTCCCCTGACACCGTCCCTGTCCCCAGCGCCGTCCCCATCCCCCAATGCCCCCCCCTTGTGCCCCCCAAACACTTATAGCTCCCCCCCCATATCTATAGCCCCCCACGGTATGTATAGATGTCCCCCCCCCATATCTATAGCCCCCCACGGTATATGTATAGATGTCCCCCCCCCATATCTATAGCCCCCCACGGTATGTATAGATGTCCCCCCCTGTATCTGTAGCCCCCCCACGGTATGTATAGATGTCCCCCCCTGTATCTATAGCCCCCCACGGTATGTATAGATGTCCCCCCCCTGTATCTGTAGCCCCCCACGGTATGTATAGATGTCCTCCCCTGCATCTGTAGCCCCCCACGGTATGTATAGATGTCCCCTGGCATCTATAGCCCCCCCCAGGTATTTACAGCCCCTCCTGGGTATCCATAGGCCCCCCCCCCCGGTATCTATAGCCCCCTCGGGTATTCACCCCCCCCCCTCAGTATCTATAGGCCCACCTCCATATCTGTAGCCCCCCCCTTGGTATCTATAGAAACCCCCCCAGGGTATCTATAGCCCCCCTTCAATATCTATAGGCCCCTGCTGATATCCATAGCCCCCTCTCAGTATCCATAGGCTCTTCCTGGTATCCATAGCCCCCTCCCCGCTATCCATAGGCCCCTCCCAGTATCTATAGCCCCCTCCCCGCTATCCATAGCCCCTCCCGGTATCTATAGACCCCTCTCAGGTATCTATAACCCCCTCCCCGGCACCCATAGCCCCCCCCTCAATATCTATAGGCCCCTCCCCGTATCTACAGCTCCCTCTCAGGTATCCATAGCCCCCTCCCCAGTATCTATAGGCCCCTCCCGGTATCTATAGCCCCCCCATCAGTACCTATAGGCCCCTCCTGGTACCCATACACCCCTCTCAGGTATCCATAGCCCCCCCCTCCCTGTATCTATAGCCCCCCCTCAGTACCTATAGGCCCCTCCCGGTATCCATAGCCCACCCCCGGTATCCATAGCACCCTCTCCGGTATCTATAGGCCCCCCTCCGGTATCCATAGGCCCCCCGGCCCTCACCGGCTCGGCGGTGCCGGTCTCAGTGACGGTGGCGGTGCCGCAGCCGCCGCTGTCCGCCGCCTCCGCCATGGTTCCAGCCGGGCGGAGCGGTGCCCCAGGGCGGGTCGGGGAGGGGTGGGGGGGTCCCGGCCGCCGCCGAGGCCCCGCTGCGGGGCGGGGAGCGCCGGGAAGGGCCGGGCCGGGCCGCTCTCGCCGCCGCCGCCGCCCCGGTGCAGCGCCCACCGCCGCCCCCACAGCCACTTCCGGTCGGTGACGGGGACACTTCCGGCGAGTCCGACGCGCAATGCTTCCCCCCAACGCAGCCGCGCTTCCGCCGTACGGCGGGGGACGTGGGCGGGGCAGCGCGCATGCACGGGGCTGGGGAGGCGGCTTAGGGGGCAAATAGGGGGGTGGGAGGGCAATTTGGGGGGGACAAATGGGGGCTGGGGGGGGCAGATAGGGCCTGAAGGGGCAATTCAGGGGCTGGGGGGGCAGTCGGGGGGGGGGGGGGGGACGACAAACAGGGCTGGAGAGGCAAATGGGGGTAGGAGGGCAGTTTTGTGGGGCAGATAAGAGCTGGGGGGGCAGTTGGGGGGCAGATAGGGCCTGAGGGGGTAATTTAAGGGCTGTAGGGGGCAATTTGGGGGGGGGCAAATGGGGGCTGAAGGGGCAAATAGGGTGCAGGGGGTTTGGGGGGCATAGGGGCGCAGTTTGGGGAGGCAGATAGGGCTTGAAGGGGCAGGGCGGCAGTGGGGGGGGGCAGAGAGAGGCTTCGGGGGGGGCAGTTTAGGGGGGCAGAGAGGGCCTGAAAGGGCAATTCAGGGCCTTTGGGGGGACAAATAGGGGCTGGGGGGGCAGTTTGGGGGGTCAGAGAGGAGCTGAGGGGGGCAATTCAGGGCCTGGGGGGCAGCTGGGGGGGGCAGCTGGGGGGGTAAGAGGCAGTTTGGGGGGCAAATAGGGGCTAAGGGGCAGTTTCGGGGGGGCAGACAGGGGCTAAAGAGGGGGGCAACTGAGACACCCCCAAACGCAGCCCTGAATAAAAACCCCGGGGGGGTTTATTACCCATGGGGGGGGGGGCAAATACCCAACAGGGGGGCAAATACCCTGTCAGGAATCTTCCTTCTCCTGAAACCTGTGGGGAAAGGAGGGGGGTGGTTACGGGGGGATTTGGGGGGTCCCCCCATGGCTCAGGGGGGGCAAACTGGGGGTGTCAAAACGGGGGGGGCCCCTCACCGGCACTGGGGGCAGGTGTAGAAGACGGTTTGGCCCTCGTCGGCCGAGCGCATCTGCCGGGTGCGGTACGCCATGCCCTCGTGCCCGCAGCGGGGGCACCGCCGCTCCACCTGCGCCCCCAAATTCTGGGGGTTACCCCCCCTGCTCCAGGGGGGCTGATCCCCCCCTCCCGCCTCGGGGAGGGGGGGAACCCCCAAATATCCTGGCCCCAAGGAGTTTTATGCTTCGTATGGGGGGGGGTTGGGGGGACCCCATTTTGGAGGGGTCTCCTCCCAGTGGGGTTTTGGGGTGGGGGTCCCCTCCCACTGGCTTTTTTGGGGGTGGGGGTCCCCTCCCAGTGAGGTTTTACCTCCCTCCCAGTAAGGTTTTGGGGTGAGGCCTGTCTGTCATAATGGGGTTTCATCCCCCCCCCAGCAGGATTTGGGGGTGGGGGGTCCCTTCCCAGTGGGGGTTTTAACGCCCTCCCAGTGGCTTTTTGGGGTGGGGGTCCCCTCCCACTGGGGTTTTTTATCCCACTCACGGGTGGAATTTCGGGGGTGGGGGTCCCTCTCAGTGGGGTTTTAACCCCCCCTCAGTGGGGGTTTTGGGGTGGGGGTCCCCTCCCAGGGGGGTTTTACCCCCCCCCACTCACCAGGGGCCCCCTCGAAGTGGGACGCAGGATCGGGCCCCCGCCCCGCCGCGGGCTCCAGCCGGTTGAACTCGATGGTGCTGCGGGACGGTTTTACCCCTCAAAATCTGGGGAGCGGGGGGGAGGAAAACAAAGTCAGGGGGTTGCGGGGGGGTGGGGGGGGGGGGTCCCCGCGGGGACGCAGGCGGCCGGGCGCCCCCCCGCCCCCCGCTGACCGGCGCTGTGCAGGGCGAAGGCGCAGCGGGGGGCAGCGGACGGCGCTGCGGGGGGCCCGGCCGGGGCAGGACGGAGCCGCACTCGGGGCAGAAATCCAGGCAGGACTGGAAGCAGGAGGAGGGCAGCTCCATGGCTGGGGGGGGGGGGGGGGGGGGGGGGAGGGGAAAAGGGGGGGGGTCAGGGGGGCTCCCCGTCCCCCCCCCCTACCCCCTTATTCCCTGGTGCTGGTGACCCCCCAGCCCCCCAAAACACCCCAGTGCCCCCCACTGCCCCCATCCCCCCCATCCCCCCCCCAATACCCCCCGATCCCCCCATTGCCCTCAAGCCCCCCCATCGCCCCCCCAAATCCCCCCCAAGGCCCCACCATCGCCCCTCATTCCCCCAATCCCCCCAATGTCCCCCCACCCTCCCTACTGCCCCCCAATCCCCCCCAGCCCCCCTCATTCCTCCCCCACTGCCCCCCAATCCCCCCATTATCCCAATGCCCCCCCCATTACCCCCCTATTGCTCCCCCAATCCCCCCCATTGCCCCCAATGCCCCCCCTCATTGCTCCCCCCAATTCCCCCCAATCCCCCCATTACCCCAATGCCCCCCCCATTACCCCAATCCCCCCCATTGCCCCCCAGTCCCTCCATTACCCCCAATCCCCCCCTTGCCCCCCAATACCCCCCAGCCCCCCCCATCACCCCAAGGCCCCCCCCATTGCCCCCAATCCCCCCCATTGCCCCCCCATTCTACCCCCGTTGCCCCCCGGAGCAGACAAGTCCAACCTCCTCCACGGCGCCCAGAGCGGCCGAAGCGCGCGAAAAGGGGGAAAACCCCTCCAGCCCCGCCCTCCGCGCCTGCGCCGCCCCGCCCCTTCCGCAACGTCACTTCTCCCCTCCCCAGCCGGCGGAGCGAGCGGTTAATTACTGCAGACGGCAGGGATTGATTAATTAAGCTGCCATTAATTGATTAGCGGAGCTCCCAGGGGCTGATTAATTAAGCGAGTGTTAATTGATTAGGGAAGGCCCCAGGGATTGGTTAATTAAGCCGCCACTAATGCATTAGGGAAGCCGGGAGGGGGCGTGGCCTTCGGCGGAGGGGGCGTGGTTAGTTGGGGGCGTGATCAGGGAGTGGTGGGCGGTGCCCGGCGCCATCGGGGGTGTGGCCTGGCCTGGGAGGAGGCGTGGTCTAGCGGTGGGCGGAGCAGGTGGGCGGGGCCTCGCCGTTGCCATGGCGTCGCTTCCGGTGCGGCGGGACGGAAGTGGCGGGCGCTGCCGGGAGGCGCCGCTGGTACCGGTGTGGGGGGGGGACGGGACCCGGGGCGGCAGCGGGGCCGGATCGGGCCCCTCGGGGGTGGGGGGCGGCCCGGGGGGGGGCCCTTGTCCCTGGGGGCTGGGGGGGGCCCCTCCTGTCGCCTGCAGGGGTGGGGGGGGCCGGGCCTGTGCCCTGGGGGGGTGGGGGGGCCTGAGGTGACCCCTGTAGGGGTGTCAGGAGGGGCTGGGGGGGCTCCTCAGACCCCTATGGGGTGTCAGGGGGGTCTGGGGGGCTGCTGTGGGGCTGGGGGGGCTCCTCTGATCCCTGTAGGGGTGTCGGGAGGGTCTGGGGGGCTCCTCTGATCCCTATGGGGGTGTCAGGAGGGGCTGGGGGGGCTGCTATGGGGCTGGGGGGGCTCCCCTGTCCCCTATGGAGGTGTCATGGGGGGCTGCTGTGGGGCTGGGGGGGGCTCCTCCAATCCCTATAGGGGTGTCAGGAGGGGCTGGGGGGGCTCCTCAGACCCCTGTGGGGGTGTCAGGAGGGCTGGGGGGGTCCCCTATCCCCTCTAGGGGCTGGGGGGGACCATCCCCTGCCCCTGTGGGGTGAGGAGGAGGCTGCCCCCCATTCCCTGCAGGAATTCCCCTCCCCGGGGGTTTTGGGGGGGCTGCACCATCCCTGGGGGGGGGACAGCGGGGCTGTTCCCTCCAGAAAGGGGGGGGCAGGGAGGGAATTTGGGCATTTTAACCTTTTCCTCCCCATTTTTAGAGCTCACCGCAGACACCCACCTCCCCAAAAACCATGGCTGGGGGCTGGGGGATGCTGAGCCCCGAGAGAGTGGACGGACAGACGGACACAGCCATGGCCTGACTCCCCCCCTCCCCCCGCCCCCCACTGCGAGGAAGCTCTGACGGGAGAGAAGCAGCGGCTTCGCCCCCGATTCCCAAGGGATTCCCGGGCGACTCTGGAAAAGGGGGGGGGAGGGGGGAACCCCAGCGACCCCCCTCCCCCTGGAGGGAGCCGCAACCAGGTAAACCCCGAGAATTTTAACCAGAGAGCGAAGGAAAATGTTTTTTCCGGCCACTCGTCCTCAAATTCCCACTGGAAGGGGCTTAAAATCTCCCAAAAAGCAAAAAAGGGGGAAAAAATTGGATTTTTAGGGAGATGGCGGTGTTGGGGTGACGCTCGGCAGCGAATCCCATGGGAGAAGGAATTAATTTTGCCCAAGACGAGGGTTTGTTTCCATCGAGCCGTGTTGTTGTGGTTTATTTTGGCGTCGCCCTGGCTGAAAGAAAGCCAAAAAGGTGGAAAAATGAGGTGAAAAATCAGGATGCGAGGGGGGTCCCAAAAGCAGCGCTCGCTTCCTCGGTCCCTTCCGGGTTGTTTTGGTGTCGCCGAGGCCAGAGCCGCTTTCCTCCGGGGTGCAAAAAAGAGCCTGGATTAATTAAAAAGAATATTTAATGAATAATTTGGGGGTGGCGGCGCGAAACCGGTGGGTGTTTGCCTGAAATCTGGTGGCTTTGGGGTCTCTGGCGGATGCTGTGGCGAGGGAAAGGAGCTTCAAATCTCCCCCAAAACTTTCTGAATCTCTGGATTTGGGGTGTTTCACCCCTAAAAAACCCCCGAGGGGAAAAAAAATGGGGGGGACGTTGCCCCCCTCCCCGGATTTGGGGGAACTCGGGGCGCCGGAGGATTTAATTTCCCATAATTCTGGGTCGCTCGGGGTCTCCCCCGGAGCGAAGCCGAGGGCAGGGAAAATCCCCAGCTCTGCTTACTCAGCGCCTCGCCGCCGGCTTGTGCCTCGCCGCCGAGAAACGCCGGGTAAAACCACAGCCGAACCCGCCTTTTGGGCCAAAACGGCCGCTTTTTGGGCCAAACCTCCTCATTTGGGGCCCAAACCCCCTCATTCTGGGCCAAAACCCCGGTGTTTTGGGCTGCCACGAGGCTGAGCCGCTTCCAGCCCCGCAGGTACGGCTTAACCCCAGCGCCTCCCTCCGCAGCGACCCAACGAGGACGTGCAAAATCCCCTAAATTTACTTTTTTCCCCCCTTTTTTCTCCCCCCTTCCTTCTCTCCACCGCTTTTCTGGGGCCAGACGGGCGTTTTGGGGCCGGGAAGGGGGAACTCGGCGTTATCGGTGCCTTCCACCTTCACCCTTCCCCTCCGGGGGGGGGGAAACCGCGGTGCCGCCGGGCTCACCCCCTTTCCTACCCCTCTACACCCCTTTTTTTCCTTTTTTTTCCTTTTAAATGCCTCTTTTCCGGGTGTTTTTTTCCTTTTAATTCCCTTTTTCCGCCCGCCAACGTGGCCCGCGGCGGCGTTAACCCTTGAGCCGCTCGCCTGCGCCGCTCCCTCACCAGAGTTAAGCAATCGCTTTTTTTTCCCCCCTCTTTCTTTATTTTCTCTTTTGGTTTTTTTTTCCCCTCTGCCTTATTTTTTTTTTTTTTTTTGCTTTTTCTTTCTCTTAATTCCCCTTTTCTCACCCCTTCTCCTCCCCTTTCCTGCCCTCGCTGACGTCCTGCCTCCGCCGGCAGGAGCCGGGCCGGGCTCCGGGTGAGTAAAAACTCACTGAAAACGGGACTTTGCAAGGATTTTAGTACTCAAACGTGCGATTATATTTTATTAATCCCCATTTTTCAAACAAAAAACGTTCTCACTTCACCGCCCCCCCACTTCCACGGTGGCAAATCCTCACGGAGCCGGCCCCTGGGTTAATGTTTAACGCGAGCGGACTCTGCCCCTCTCCTCCCCGCGCCGGGATTTGGGGTTGGGGTTTATTATTTGCCTTTTTTCCCCTTTATTTAATGTGGTTTTTTTGTATCTTGGCGGTGCCACGTTTCTGGTGGGAGGTTCTGGGGCCGCGCGGTTTCGTTTCCTCTCCCCCGGGGCGGGGGTTCCTCTTTTTTGGGAGGCTGGCGCAGGGTGGCGAGGGTGTCGCCGGGTGTTTTGGGGGTGACACCGCCGTGGGGTGTCCCTGTCCCCCTCCAGCACCGGTTTGGGGGCGAAGGGGGTGGGGGTCCCCTCTGTTTTTAACCCCCCCTCCTCCTGTGTTTTCCCCCTGTCCCCAGGTCCATGGCGTGGGAGTGAGCGCTGAAGGATGCTGAAGAAGAGCAGCTTGGTGTTGTGGGGGGCGGCGCTCTTCATCGCCTGGAACGGCCTCCTCCTCCTCTTCCTCTGGAGCCGCCCGCCCTCCCCGGCCTCCCCCGGCGAAGTCGGCGACCGCCTGACGGCAGAAGTGATCCGTTTGGCGCAAGATGCCGAAACCGAATTGGAAAGGCAAAAAGAACTCCTGCGCCAAATTCACCGCTACAGCGGCTTGTGGGGACGCCGGCGCGGGGTTCGAATCACCCCCCAGCCCCCCCCGCCGCCCTCCCCGCCGCCGCCGCGCCTCACCGATCCCGCCGGCGCGGTCCTGCCGGTGTTGGTGATGGCTTGCGACCGCAGCACCGTCCGTCGTTGTTTGGATAAACTCTTACGCTATCGACCTTCGGCTCAACGTTTCCCCATCATCGTCAGTCAGGATTGCGGGCACGCCGAAACGGCTCGCGTCATCGCCTCCTACGGCGACGCCGTGGCTCATATCCGACAACCCGATCTCAGCGATATCCCGGTGCCGGCAGAACACCGCAAATTCCAAGGTTATTATAAAATCGCCCGGCATTATCGTTGGGCGTTGGGACAGGTTTTCCGGACCTTCCGTTACCGCGCCGCCATCGTGGTAGAGGACGATTTGGAAGTCGCTCCGGATTTTTTCGAGTATTTCCAGGCGGCGTTCCCGCTCCTCCTCGCCGATCGCAGCCTCTGGTGCGTCTCCGCTTGGAACGACAACGGGAAGGAGCAAATGGTGGACGTCGGACAAGCCGAATTGCTTTACCGGACTGATTTTTTTCCCGGTCTCGGTTGGTTGCTTTTAGCCGAACTTTGGGATGAACTTGAACCCAAATGGCCGCGGGCTTTTTGGGACGATTGGATGCGTCAACCCGAACAACGCCGGGATCGTTCCTGCATCCGCCCCGAAGTCTCCCGTACGATGACGTTCGGTCGTAAAGGAGTGAGCCACGGGCAATTTTTCGATCAATATTTAAAATTTATCAAACTGAACGACCGTTTCGTGCCTTTTACCCAACTGGATCTTTCTTACCTCAAAAAGGAAGAGTACGAACGTTCTTTCCTCCCCAAGGTTTACGCCGCGCCGGAGGTGAGGGTGGAGGAGCTCCAGGGGAACCGGCGGCGGGAGCTGGGCGCCGTCCGCCTGCAGTACAGCGGCCGCGATTCCTTCAAAGCCTTCGCCAAAGCCCTGGGGCTGATGGACGACCTCAAATCCGGCGTCCCCCGCGCCGGCTATCGCGGCATCGTCAGCTTCGTTTATCGGGGCCGGCGCGTTTATCTTGCGCCTCCTTCGGACTGGACGGGTTACGATCCCAGCTGGAGTTAGCGGGCGCCGTGGCGGCCGCCGTTGCTCCGCTCGTTGTATTTTGTTTTGGTTTTTTGGGGGGGGGTTTCCTCCTTTTTCATCTTTTTTTTTTTTTGGTGGTTTTTTTTTTTTTTTTGTGTGGCTTTAGCGGGGAGGATTTGGCACGCGGCAAAGCGCCGCTTCTCCGGCGCCGCGATGGGGGGAGATTCGGGGCGAAGGCGGCTCCGAGTGGAGAAATTATTTTCCAGAATAAAAGGAAAAAAAAAAACCCCTAAAACACCCCAAAATTCAGCTTTTTGTTTTGCTACCGCTCAGCCCGGCTCCGTCAGGTCCTATATTGCGCTATGGGGCCTTCTCCCTATATTCAACTCGATGCTCTGGGTGCTACAGGCCATAAACTGACCTATAGGGGTCGATACAGATCTATAGGGGTCTATACAGATCTATAGGGATCTGTACAGATCTGTGTACAAATATAATGCAAATAAATCTAGGCAGATCTGTACACAAATCTATATGGGTCTATACAGATCTATGGGGGTCTGTACGGATCTGTGTGGGTCTCTACAAATCTATAGGGGTCGATACAGATCTACAGGGGTCTATACTGATCTCTGGGGGTCTATACTGATCTCTGGGGGTCTATAAAGATCTATACAGATCTGTGTGGGTCTATACAAATCTATATGGGTCTATAAAGGTCTGTGTGGGTCTCTACAGACCCATATGCCCCGGCTATATGGTCTCAGCCCTATATTCCAGGCTCTGTGTTGGGCTGTGGGGTTTAGGACACGTATAAGGGTCTGTGCTGTAGTCCCTGTATGTGGCTGTACGCTCCGGGCCCTATATATATACTATATATATGTGTGTGTGTATATATACACTGTACTATATGGGGCCATACGGTCTGGGCTGTAGCCCTATATCCAGCTATAGGCTCTGGGCGCCCTATCCAGGCCCCATATCCCGGTCCATACGCTCCCCTCGCTATAGTTACGCCCCATACCACAGCCTGCCTGCTGGTCTATACGTTCTGCCCTATATGTTCCAGGCTTGGAACAGCGGGGGTTTATACCCAGGCCCAGGGGGGCAACATTTCTGCTGCTAAAAAGCCCCTTTTATGTTAAAAAAAGCCCCTTTTTAGCTGAAATAAAGCCTCGGAGGTGGAATTTTGGCAGTGAGGGGTTTGGGGGGGAGAAAGGTCCCGCTCGGCTTCGCTTTGGGGGGAAAAGGCTGCTTTTCAGAGTAGGGGAAGTTACGAAATGGAAGAAATGGAATGAAATCGTGAAATTTTATCCCAGTAAATTGGGATAAGAAGAGGGGAAAAGGGCGGTGTGTGTGGGGGTAACTGGGCAGAGTGGTGACACTGGGAGGGTTTTACGCTCCCTCCACACCCAGAGCAGGATTTGGGTTAAATCCGGGTGGGTTTAGGGCTCTTTTTGGAGCTGTTTGCTCACCCTCTGTGGGACCAGTGTCCTCCCCACCTCCACCACTGGTGCTGAGAACACCAAATCTCCTCATTTTCACTTAAAAGGGGGACAGTCTGCCACAAAAAAAGGGGGGTTTTGGGTTTTATCGGCGTTTTTGCCTCGAGGCAGCAGTGCAGTCTCTCTCTAATTAACCAATTCCTCCCCAGCTTGGGTTCTTTACTCCCCAGGGCCACAGGTTGAGGTGGAAAAATCCCCGTTTCCCAGGGCGCGGGCTGCTCCTGCGGGGAAAATGCCCAAACCGGGCCAAAGCTCCCCAAACCCAGGGGGTTAAGAGTCCCGACACCCTCCCCGTTTGCGCTGGAGCTGTATCTTGGGGGGGGAAATCCGCCCAAATCGGTGGCTTCTGGCTACAAGGAGCCGGAGATTAAGCCAAAAAGCGCCTTCGGAGCCCCGTTTTTACACCCCGCGCCGATTGTGAACCCGAACCGTTGCCAACCGGCCCCAAATCCGCCTTTTTGCGCTGCAACCGGGCCCCTCGGAGGAGCAGGGGAGCGTCGAGGGCCCCGCCCCGGCCGGGGACCCGCAGTCCCCCCTCAGGTCCGACCCCTCCGAGGCCGACGCGCCTCGCCGCCTGCGCAGTCCTCCCTCAGGTCCGCTCCCACGCCCGGCACCGCCGCCGGAATCCGCAGCCAATGGGACGCCGCGGTGTCGTGACGAGCAGCCAATCGGATCGCTGCGGGTGCGGATAGAAGGCGGGCCTTGGGGCTTGGCGGGAACAGCGCAGCGGGATGGCGCGGGCCAAGCAGGCGGCGGCGGCAGCGGCGGCAGCGGCAGGAGCCAAACCCCGCCCCGGGACCGCGCCTTCTCCAGCCCCGAACCCCCCCAAAACGCGGCCCCGTCCCCCGCGGGCTCCAGCGCTGTGGAAAAAGCTCCGTCTCTCGCAGAGAAAACCTCTTAGGCTGCTGCCTGGGGCCTCTTTTTGCGGGCTGGTGCGAGGTTTCCCCGTTCTCCGGCAGGGTTTTGGGCTCCGTGGGGCTGCGGTGGCGGCTCTGCGGGAGGGCTGTGAGGTGCATCTGCTGGCTCTGCTGGAGGAGTGGGGGCTGTGCGCCCTCCATGCCAAGCGCTCTGTGGTCCAAACCGCCGACGTGAGTCTCGTGAGGTGCCTTCGAATGAAGAGAGCCTGATATTTTTTTTTTCTCCACCACACTAGAGAGCTCTTTCTGGGCCTGCTGAGCCACACAGAAAAGCAAGTTGTTGTTGTTTTTGTTTATGCTTTATTTTTTCTCGTGGACTTTCAATTTAAACGTCTATAAAGCTTTTCAGGTGAAAAGTGGATGAAGTGGAGTGTTAGAAGCTCATTTGTTGGAGCAGGATGCTGTGAAGAAGGACTTTGATTTACGCTTGTGACACGAAGCTTCGCTGGACCTTGTGCTGTAACGAGCTCTTGTCTTTTGAGGGCGCCATCGCCTATGTCCTACCTCGCCGTGAGCCAAGTGGGGAGACCACTAATTATATCAGCGGAGCTGAGCTGTAATTTGGGTTTAGCGTCGATCTGTGGGTTTGTCAGCGGTGTTATTTAAAATTAGTGCTGTTATGATGAAAGCAGCTGTCTTCCCTGTTGCTTTTCCTGGTGGCTTTTCCTCCTCCCCAGCCGACATCATGAGCCTCTGCAGATGCAGAGGCAAGTCTGGCCGCAGAGGTGGAGAGGTTGGGGCTGTAAGAGGCGGAGACCTGCCTGGTCCTGCCTGCGCTGCCTGATATAGAGCGCTTTATTGCATGATTTAACCCTAATAACAACATCCTGCTGCGTTAAGGTGCTGGTTTTCTTTATTTTTTCCCTTTGTATTCATTCATAGGTGGCAAAATGAGGGATAAAATCCTGTTTGTGGCCTCTCTCCCCGCTCGCATCCTGGCAGCAACTGCAAAACCATGGAGAGGCCCCAGCCCAAGCAATCCCAGGAGGCCGAAGAAGTGGTTTCATCCCACTTCCCTTAATTTTTCTGCAAATCTTAAGCAGAAACTTCTCCACTTGCAAAACCTTCCTATGAGGCATCTACCACCAGCAGCAAAGCCCTTTTTCTTCCTCAAACTGAGCTCTCTCATTTTTTTGGCCTCATTTTCCCTGTTTTCTCTGGGCTCTGTTTCCACTGACAATTTCTAGTTTCAACCTCTTTCTTTAACTTTTCCCTGCTCTTTAAATAATAATAATAATAACAAATGTGTGAAAAATGTGCATTCAGGGTAGGTTTTGCTTTGGAAAAGGGGCTTGGGATGAGTGCTGTGAAGCTGCGGTGGAAAGCAAGATATTGCCTTGGGTTTTTTCCCTTTTCAATGCTTATTTTCACTGGAGAACTGCCCAGCAGAGTGGCAAAAAAATGGTATTTAAGGGGAATTTGGAGTCTGTGTAAACCTGGCAAGGAGCAGGAGGGCAAAACGTGGTTAATTTTGCTAAAGTAGGTGTTAAAAGGAAAAGCAAATGGGGCTGTGGGGGGGTTGGGGCTGTTTATTAAGCAGGGGGTTTGTTGGGATTGTGGAAGGGTCTGCTTTTGGGGGTTCAGGGTGGGTTTTTGGGGGTGTCAGGGGCAGAGGGTGAGCAGAGCCGGCCCCTCGCCCAGCCAGAGCAGTGGCCGGAGTCGTTCACCGGCAAAAACAGCTGGGGGGAAGGTGAAGATTTCGGTCTCGCTGTCAGCGTCACGGAAAGCCACCCGCCCTCTGGCATAATCCAAATCCACCTCGATGCGTCGGGGCATGCGGCTGTGGGGCAGAGACGTGGGGCTGGGCCAGGTGAGAGCCTGGAGCTGCCCCAACCATTGCCCCACGGCCCAAACCCCTCGTTCGGGGCTGAGACCGAAGCAGCCTTTCCGGGACACAAATTCCCGAGCCACCCCCAGCGCCCAGTCGGGACCGGGACGAACCTCCACGGCCCAGCGGTGCCGGCCTCCCGCAAAGCCCTGCCGCCCCAAAACGCAGCAGAGAGACTCAAAGCGCTCTGTTCCCGAAGGAAGAGGAGCCAGGGGGGATTCCCGGCGTCCCGCAGTCCGGCCGTCTGCTGACACCAGGATTTGGGGGTGAGCTGTGGCTGGGTCCAGTGTCACGGTTGCTGGGGGGAGGAGAGGGGTGTTAGCAGGGCTCGGTACACCAGTTTATCAGCCCTGGGTGTTGCAGTGGAATATCAGCTCCAAATATTGCATTTGAGCATCGTCCTGGGCATCGCACCAGAGCACCAGCCCCAGACGTTGCAGAAGAGCATCAGCTCGAAATATTGCACCAGAGCATCAGCTTCAAATCTTGCACCTAATGATCAGCTCCAAATATTGCACCTGAGCATCAGCCCTAGGCATCGCATCCAGACGCTGCACCAGAGCATCAGCTTCAAATATTGCACCCAAGCATCAGTCCCAGGATTTGCTCCTAAAAATCAACCCTGGGTATTGCATCTGGATGTTGCACCAGAACATCAGCTTCAAACGTTGCACCCGATTATCAGCTCTAAAAGTCGCACCGGAGCGTCACCTTTAAATATTGCACCCAAGCATCGCTCCTGGGTGTTGCACCAGGGCATCAGCTCCAGATTTTGCAGCTGAGCCCCAGCTCGGGATGCTGAATCTGAGCATCAGCCCCAGGCACTGAACCCAAAGGCCATCCCCAAAGACTGACTCACCTCTCCGGTATCCCCCCGAGTCTTCCTCCAGGAAGCACCCCAAGATGTCTGGAAATAGAAGATGACCCCAGAGATTTGTACCCCTGGATCCAGCCCTGCGGCTGCCCCACATCCCCCCATCACATGGAGAGGGCAAAACCGCCGGAGGTGGGAGACTCAAACCCCCTCTGTGTGGGGCATCACCTCCCTCCACACCTAATTAGTGTCCTAATTCGGGTGTTAATTAACAGCCAGCAGACCTCTGCACCTCCCACCTGCAGCTTCTCACCCCCTAAAGCTGCTACAAAGGGGATAAATCCCTGATTTTTTTTTTTTTTAATTAAAGGGGCATTTGCAATGCTTGGACCTTCCAGCCAAACTTTGTCAACCCTGGGGGGGGGTGTGTGTGTCTCTGCCCACCCCCATCCCCACTCCAAGCTCTGATTTCTGTTTATTAAATCCCCTTCTTTGCCCCTTTTTCCCCTCCAAACACCTTTAAACTGCTTCGCTGCCTCTGCCAGCACGTTGGTTTTCAGGGCAAAATCTTCAAGCTCCGCTTCCAGCTCCAGCATCGGTGGCAGCCGTGGCTGCATCCTCCACTCCGTGCACCTCGGGGGGGGGGGAAATTGGGGTGTTTAACGCTGAGAAGTCCCCACATTTCCCTTCCCTGTGCTGGAAAACCATGGGGAAAGCTTTATTTTCCCCAGAAGGGTTCCAGCTCCTGCAAGATGCGACAGGAGATCCCAATTGCCACTAAGCTTGGGATTAACCATCAACCTCCCCCAGGTCAAAAGCAAAAATCCCGGGGGAAAAGGATGCAGGGTGAGGAGGAAACCCCCAAACGGGAGGATTTTGGCCCAAAACCGGTGTTCCTGGTGATGCTTTTTGGCCTTGATACCTGCTCAAGGTGATTTGGGCATCCTGGAGAGGAAGGGAGAGAGATGCTCAGGGCTGTTTGCCTGGGAATAAAAGCCAAAGAGGGGGGAAAACAGAGGGCTTTGGGGGGAAGATTTGGCTCACCCGTAGCAGGTCACTGTCCGGCTGCTGACACTTGGCCTGGAGCTCCGTGCGGCGTTGCCGGAGCCGGGCCAGCTCAGCGGCTTCACCGCGTCGCTGCTCCTCCAGCCCTCGGCGTAGGTGACACAAACGGGCCAAGAACCGTGATTCCTGCTTGCCCAGTGCCCGCCGAAGCCCTTCCAGCACTGCCAGCAGCTTCTGCTTCTCGGCATCGACTCGAGCCTGGGGGATGAAGGGAGAGGAGGAGGATGCTGGAGCGGGGGATGAAGCAGTTTGGCCCCCACCGACGGCAGGAACACCCACCAGCATCTCCCGTCTCGTCTCCTCCGCTGCCGCCGCCAGCCCGGCATGTCGCTCATCCTCCTCTTGCAGGGCTTTTAGGGAAGCTTCAAATTGCTCCTGCAACCGGGAAAAGGGGCTTTGGCTTCTGGAGGGGGGGAAAAAGGGGGGCTGGCACCCCTAAAGGACCCGGGATACAGTCAGTGTGGGCAGCCCCATCCTCATCCTCCTCTCCAGCTGCGCTGAAGCAGATATGCGCATGCATATCCATGTTACAATTAGGTTTATAGCTATGCTATATGTGTACCCACACATTACCTATATAGATATATAAATATACAGTGATATATGTCCACTACGGGTCTCCCAGCCAGGCTGGGATACCCCATCTCTCCAAGACCTCCCCTGAAACGTCCCCAGCAGCCCCTTAAACACCCCAGCCCCCCTTCTCCTCCTCCCTTGCACCCCTAGCTGGGTCCAGACCCCCTTTGGGGACCCCTATTTCCCCTCCACACTCAGTAGCAGAGCAGGAACCCTCCACAGCACAGGCACTGGGTGAGGGCAGGAGCTTTTGAATCACCAATATTTAGAGTTTTGGTCTCCAAACTGCCACCCCCCCACCCCACTGCATATTCAAGCCTCAGAAAATTGCAGTATTTCAGCTCAATTTTGACTTTTGGATGCTTGCAGTGCTTTCTTTCCCCCTGGAAAGATGGGGAAAAGCTTTGCCCCATCTGAAAATACATATTTTTGGGGCTGAGTTTTAGGGGAGAGTGGGTTTTTAGCCTCGCTCTGGCAGGGAGAAGGTATTTGAGCTGGGGTTTCGCTTACCCTGTACCAGCGAGCGGCCTCTTCGAGGGGCACGGCGGGGTGGGCGCGATGCTCGGCGCAGGCAGTGCAGAGGAGGATCCCATCCCGGTGACAAAAAAGGGTGAGGGGTTGGCGGTGCCGCCGGCAAAACTCCTCCAGCGACGGCGTTGCCAGCTCCTGGACAGCTGCCACCACGTTGGCCAGTTGCCGGTTGGGACGGAAGCCACCGCAGGGAAAAGGTAAACGGCATTGGGGGCAGGAGCCGGCCCCGGTGGCATCCACGGAGCAACGATCGAGGCAACGGCGGCAAAAATTGTGGCCGCAACTCAGGAGCATGACGGGATCACAGAAGAAATCCAAGCAGATGGCACAGGTGGTTTCCTCCTGGAGATTTTCCACAGCGCTCCCCGCAGCCATGGCCGAGGCAACGAAGAAAGAAGAAACTTTGAAGAAACGCCCACGCGAAGGGGCCGGGCAATGGTTTTCCTGGAAGCAGTGACGGGGCAGGAGGCCGGTGTTGGCATCCGGAGCCTCGTGGGGAAAAAAAACACAGAGCTTATCTGACGTTCCCACCAGCCCAGCGATAAAACAACCCCCGAGGACATGGCCAGCAAGGATTTTATGACACCAGAGAACGCGGGCAGCGATTGCCAGGGGTTTGAGAGAGGTGACTTATTTGCAGGGTGAGTTTTCTACCACTCCGGCTGCGCCCAGGGGAAGCGAACTGCAGCCGCAGGGGGGCTGTAGAAAGCAGGGATTAATGCAGGAATGCAAGGAGTGAGCAGAGTTCCTGCTCTGTATTGCGGAGCTTATGTGGATATTGGCTGTGTCACCAGCAGTAAGCTGGTGGGGAGTTTAAAGGGAAATAAAAAAACACCGCTAAACCTCAGCACCCGAATCATATGTGAAAAATAAGCAGCAGAGGGGAAAAAATAAGAGCTACCAGGCGCAGGATCTGTGGCTGGAAACAGTGTTAGAGCAGCCTTAAGCCAAGGCTGAGAAGCTCCCATCTCAGGAGGGAATAATGTTAATGTGCTGTGTAACAAAATTAATTCAGAGAACCAAACCAAACAAGGGTCTTTGAGCTGGAAGTTTCACTTTTATAATATACAGCCCACATAAAAATAATTAAAAAGAAAAAAAAAGACTAATCGGGAATTATTGAAGTTATGGATGAGGCTGATAAACCAGTAAAATAAGCTGGATATTCCCAAATAGAGCTGTAAAAAACACAGGTCGCTGAGCTCCAAATTAATCAGCTTTGGCTTTTCCCCGGGAAAACCACAGCCCCTTCCCCAGGGAAATCAGAGGCGCTGCCACCCCCCACCCCCACCCCGGCTTGCCACGAGGGTAAAAATAGGTAAAAGAGCTGAAAAAAGCCACCGGGCCTTTGTTACCCCCGCAAAAACCCCGTTAATAGACGCGGATTCGCTCCTATGCGGGGGGGAGAACCCACCTTCGCCGCGGGAGAGCGGATCGAAAAGCTCTGTTTTCATTGGTTGATCGCTCGCAGCCAATAGGAAGCCTCAGCGCGTCCGGCGGCCAATAGGAGGCGGCGCTTGTGATTCCGCCCCCCCCCCCCCCCCCCTTCGCGCTGTTCCCCCGCGCGCGGGGCCTCGAGGGCGGCGGGGTGCGAGGCAGCAAAGCGCGGTGCGACCGGACGAGGCAGAGCGGGAGGAACCAAACCAAAATAAACCCCAAAGTTTAAATTCTGGGGGCGGCTCTCTTGGGTGGGGAAAAAAGCAAAGCAACCCTCCGAACCATTTTTTAAATTTTTTTTGAATTGTTTTTTTCTAAGAAGTGGCGGCAACAGGAATTCAATCAACGAAAAATAAACTTCGTGGTTAATTGATTTTTAATTATTTCAGGTGCTTATTGGCCCTTCTGGAGAGGGAGAAAAAAGAGCTTGTGAAATGCTTTGGTGGTAGGAGGGTAAAGCAGAACTATAAAAAATGTAAATATTTTTCTAGAGTTTATCAAATTTTTGAAAAATCTCTCGTTATCTATATACATACATATAAAGCCAACCATAATTTATACCTTGTTTAAAAATTGGTTTTTTTATTTATAAACAGCTCCCAGAGCTGCAGCGCCTTGGGGCGAGCGTGTGTCACACCCGCTCGACTTTCTGCGGCAACTTTTAGCCTTTTAGGAGATTTTTTTTAACGCGATTTCTCTAGGGCCTGGCCGCGGGGACACGAAGGGCCGTGGCAGACGGGTGAACCCAGCTCTGGCGCTTCCCTCGGGGGAGCGGGGTGCGTTTTTTGGGGGGAGGAAAAGCGGAATTTGGGCGCCGGCGGGAGGGAGGGGCGGGGGGAGGAGGGAGGGGCGGGGGGAGGTTGACTCGGTTGCGTCCGTCGGGGAGGGGAGGGGGGATGAGCGTGGGAGAGGTTGACTCGTTTGCGTCCGCCACGGGGCTATATAAGGAGCCGCCGGGCGGCGCTGCGGCGCAGTCGGGGCGAGGCAGCGAAGGAGGAAGGAGCGGGGCGGAGCGGAGCAGCGCGTCGAAGCCGGCGGCCGGACCATGCCGCGGGGGAAGGCCGCGGCGCAGCCCGCCGGTTCGAGGGCGGCGAGGTCGGTGCCGCAGAAGCGCGGGCGGTCGTCGTTGTCGGATCTGATCCTCCGCGCTGTTTGTCTCTCTACGGCCCGGAAAGGAGCTTCGTTAGCGCTCATTAAGAAGACGCTGGCTATGGAGGGGTATGATGTGGTGCGGAACAGCGGTCGGTTGAAGGCAGCTGTTGGTGCTTTGCTTGACAAGGGGCTCCTGCAGCGAGTGACAGGCAGCGGCGTCGCCGGTTCATTCCGTATCGGTAAGGAGCGAGCGGCGGGAGCCGGGCGGCGCGGGAGGGCGGCCGGTGAAGCCCGTCAGCGCCCTGCCGGGAAGACGAAGGGGCCGAGGCGCCCTGGTAAAGCTAGCGCACAGCGGCTGAAGAAGCCGGGAAAATCGCGGGCAAAGGCGGCAGCGGCGGCAGCAGAGGAGGCGGCCGGGGGCGCGGAGGAGGCTGGGGGTCCTGCGGCGGTGGCTGAGGGCGAGTTGTAGGAGCGGGCCCGTGGTGGACGAGTAAATGTTGAACCCAAAGGCTCTTTTAAGAGCCACTCTAGGGGGTTCAGCAGAGGAGCTGGTCACGGGGGCGTGACCGAGGTGGTGCTACCTGCTCTCGGCCGGGCCCGGAGGGAGGGAGCTGCTCCGCGGTTGCTCCTTGGGGTGAAGCGTCGGTAAAAGAGCTGTAGTGAGGGGTGGCCGTGCTCCGTGCCACTGAAAGAGCTGCACTGAGGGAAGAGAGAGGGGTGAACAGAAAGGGGTTGTGCGGGGAAAAGGGAGAGAGCGGGGCCGTGATGGAAGGGGCTGCGCCGGGGGTTGCCTGCTGCCCGCGTGTCACGGAAAGAGCTGCACCGGGGGACGGGCGAAGCGGCTGCATTGAGGGGAGGTGCGAGGGGGTAATAAAAGGGCCGCAGCGAGGGCTGGGTGCTGCCGTCTGTCATTGTGGGCGCTGCGGCGAGGCAGCGATGGAAGGGGCTGCACTGGGGAACGGGAGGTGTTGAGGGACCGGTAAAAGCTGCAGCGAGGGTTGGCCGCCGCCCGGTGTCACCGAAAGAGCTGCACTGGGGGACGGGCGAGGCGGCACGGGAAGGGGCTGCACCGAGGGATGGGAGGTGCGAGGGGGTAATAAAAGGGGTGCAGCGAGGGATGGTTGTTGCCGTGTGTCGTTGTGAGAGCTGCACCGAGGGACGGGCGAGGGGGTAATAAAAATTTCCTGGGGGACGTCTGCCGACTGGAGTCGCCAATAACTGCACCGAGGGGCCGGTGATGGGTGAATAAAGGGGCTGCGCTCCGCCAAAGGCGATGGTAGTAAGAGCTGCACGGAGGGGGGGCCGTTGCTCCGTGTCACCGAAAGAGCTGCACCGCGGGAAGAGCGAGGTGCGAACAGAAAGGGCTTGTGCTGACAAAAGGGAGATGGCGGGACCGTGATGGAAGGGGCTGCACTGGGGGACGGGAGGTGCGAGGCATCAGTAAATGATGCAGGGAGGGGTGGCTGCCGCCCCGTGTCACCGAAAGAGCTGCACCGAGGGACGGGCGAGGGGGGTAACGCGAACTGCGCCGGGGACGGCCGCCGACTGGAGTCGCTAAAACTGCCCCGAGGGGCGGGCGAGGTGTGAGTGAAAGGGGCTGCGCCGGGAAAAGGGAGGGTGACGGGCGGTGATGGAAGGGCTGCGCCGGGGGTGGCCGCCGCCCCCTGTCACCGAAAGAGCTGCAGCGAGGGGCGGGCGAGGCGGCACGGGAAGGGGCTGCACCGAGGGACGGGAGGTGCGAGGGGGGGTTGCTGCCGTGTGTCACTGTGAGCAGCGCCGAGGGACGGGCGAGGAGGTAATGAAAGAGCACGAGGGATGGCCGCTGCCTGAAGTCGCTGAAACCACCGAGGTGCCGGGGAGGTGCGAGTAAAAAGGGGCTGCGCTGGGGGAAGGGACATCGGAAGGCGCTGCACCGAGGGGTGACCGCTGCCCCCTGTCACCGAAAGAGCTGCACCGAGGGGCGGGCGAGGCGGCACGGAAAGGGGCTGCGCCGGGGGACGGCCGCCGACTGGAGTCGGCTGCACCGAGGGGCGGGCGAGGTGCGACCAAAAGGCGCCGCGCCGAGGGCAAGGGAGGTGGGGTGGGGATGGAAGGGCTGCGCCGAGGCGCGGCCGCCGCCCCGTGTCACCGCAGGAGCGGCACCGAGGGGCGGGCGAAGCGGGAGGGAAGGGACATCGGAGGGGCAATAAAGAGCTGCGCTGAGAGGCGGCAACGAAAGGGGCTGCGCTGGGGGACGGGAGGTGAGGCGTCAATGAAAGCTGCGGCGAGGGGTGGCTGCCGCTGCCCCTGTCACCGAAGGAGCTGCACCGAGGGGCGGGCGAAGCGGCAAGCGAAGGGGCTGCACCGAGGGACGGGACATCGGAAGGGCAATGAAGAGCTGCGCCGAGCGACGGATGAGGCAGGAATAGAAGCTACGCCGGGGGATGGTCTCTGCCTGGAGTCGCTAAAAGTGCACTCGGCGAACGGCGAGGTGTGGCTCCGAGGGGCCGCGCCGGGGGAAGGGGACTGAGGAGCTGGCCGGGCTGCGCCGGGGGTGGCTGCCGCCCCGTGTCACCGAAAGAGCTGCGCCGAGGGACGGGCGAACCGGTAATAAAGGAGCTGCACCGGGCGGCGGCCGCTCACTGGGGTCGACAGAACCGCACCGAGGGGCTGCGCCGCGGTAAGGAGATGGCAGTAAAAGAGCTGCACCGAGGGTGGCGGCTGCCGCGTGGCACCTTAAGAGCTGCACGGAGGGACGGGCGAAGCGTTAAAGGCTGCACCGAGGGGTGGCTGCCGACTGGAGCCGCCAAAAGCGCACCGAGGGGCGGCCGAGGCGCGCATAAAAAGGGGCCGCGCTTCAGGGGTGGCCGCCGCCCCGAGTCACCCAAAGAGCTGCACCGAGGGACGGGCGAGGCGCGGCGATCGGCTGCTCCCAGCGGGCCGGAGCCGGAGCCCCCTTCCAGCGGCGGAGAGAAGCTGCGGCCGTGCGGCCCCGGTACCGCCCGGGGGGGGGGGGGGGGGGGGGGCGGCTGTTCTCAATCAGGTCCGCTCACCACGCGTGCGCGGTCAGAGTCCGGCAGCGCAGTTCTCAGCCAGGTCCGCAGCCGCTTCTCGTGACGCACGGGTCGGGCCCTGTGTCCCGCTGCCTCCTCCCCCGCCCCGCAGAGTTAATAAATACCTTAACGTTTACCTTATGCACTGAAAACTGGAGTTTGTTGGTTTTTTTTGTGGGATCATCTGCCAGCTTCTGCAGGATCCGGGCTGGGAGAGAATCTAAAATCCGGGGATATAAAATAGTTGGCGTCTCGGGGGACACGGGCAGCTCCCAGGTGTCCGGGGGGAAAGGCGGCATCTGGCAGAGCCCGGCTCTCGTGCCCCTGTCCTGCATCGCCCAGGGGAGGCTCCGTCCTTGCCGGGGCTCTCCGGCCTTCGGCCCGCTCCTCATCCCGCCTCGTGCTTGTTCTTGTCCCCCAAGAGCTGCGGGAGAGGAGCTGCCTTTGCTGCGGGGAACCCAGGTGGGTCAGCAGCAGAGCCCCAGGGAGGCTGAGGCCATTTGGGGGGGGGGGGGGGCAGGAAAAAAGGGACCACAAAACCCCCTTTTCCTCTGCGTGGGGAAAAGTTCCCCGTTCCCGGCTTCGTTCCGGGTCTCCCCGTGTCGGGAAGGAGGTGGGGAGGTGAGAGTGGGGCTGCGCCCGCTGCTGCCTTCCCTTGAGCAACCGCCTCTTCCTCCCAGAATACCTCTGGCTTCTCCCAGAATAACTGAATCTTTCCAAAATAACTCTGAATTGCCCCTAAAATAACTGAATTCTCCCAAAATAACTGAATTCCTCCCCAAATATCGCTGAGTTCTTCAAAAATATCTCTGAATTCCTCCCGAAATAACAGAATTCTTCCCAAAATGCCTCTGAATTGCTCCTAAAATACCTCTGAATTCTCCCAGAATAGCCAAATTCTCCCCAAATACCTCTGAATTCCTCCAAAAGGACCTGAATTCTCCCCAAATACCTCTGAACTCCTCCCAAAAGAACAGAATTCCTTCTAAAAGACCAGAATTTCTCCCCAAATACCTCTGAATTTGTGTCCCCCACGACCAGCACCAGGTGCCGCCCCTTTCCTTTCCCACCAAGAGATTACAATATTTTCACTCCCCACCACTTTGGGGGGGAAGAGGCCCGATGGGTCGGAGCAAGACCCTCTCACCTCGCAGCTCTCGGCGGGCTCCCCAAAAACCTTCGTGGCCGCGGCCCGCAGCTGCTTGCCCATCACCTTTCTGTTTTCTCCCCTCCCTCCCCAGCACCTACACTGCGAACGTCAACGGCCCTGAAACGGGGGAGCAAAAAAAAAAAATATAAAGGTGCAATCGGAGGGTGCAGGAGGCGTCCGAGGCCATCGCGGCCCCGTCTGCGGGCGGGAGATTGGGGTTCTCCTCCCTTCCCGGCTGATAAAAGCTGGCGGAGGCAGAGACGGGACCGAGCTTTCGCTGAGCCTGTGCCAGGGAGAGGGGGAAAAATCCCAAGAGGGGAAAAAAACCCCAAGAGGGGGGAAAAAACCCAAGCGGAGAAGCAGCCGGTGGAGGAAAAGCAGCCAGAGGAACCCCAAGACGGCGCCGGCGCCACCAAGGAAAACCTCGAAAGGTTTGAGAGAGGGGAGAATCCCCGCGCTGCCGGGGGGGTAACATCACCCCGCCGTCTTTTGGGGGCAAAAGGGGGATTTTGAGCACTCGCCCCATCCCATCACCGAGGGAAGGAAAGCGGATTTCGCCTTGCTTTGCCCTCAGGAGCTTTGTTTCGGATTTAAAGGTGTTTTGCAGTCATTGCTCCCGGTTATTATTTGCTTCTCATCTACCCATAACGACCCGGCTGGGGAAATTTGGGTGAGAAACAACGCGGCTCCTGCTTTTATCTTAATTTAAGGGTGATTTTCCCACCTTTTTCCCACTTTGACTCATCCACCCACTGCTTTAATTCCCCTCTCTGCAGTTTTGCCGGGGAAAGCCTGCAGAAAAGAAGCAATTTGTTTATTTTTCAGCATCGCGGCGTGGTTTATTCAACCATTTTGGGGCTTTATTCCTAATTCCCAGTGCCCTTTACCGCAGGCAACCCCTTGTTTGCGCTCAAAGCCCCACGCCGGGTTTTGGAGGACGGATTCGAGGCCCTTCGACACCGGCCCTTATCTCCCCTGTGCACATTTTCCAGCGACAAATTTCTCCACCTCTCGCAGGATTTCTCTGGATGCGAGAGCTGGTCTCGCCTTATCTCAATTTTAAGGATTTTTCCTCACTTAAATAAACCTTGTTGGATTTGATTGCCCCAGAAAATGAATGGTGGGGGCAGAGACGGATTTAAGACGGATTCACCCCTGAGGCAGCACAAGGAATGGGGATCTTGGGGTGTGAGGCAGATGGGTCCATCCCCACGTGCTCCTCGTTCCCCTCATAGTCATCAGGCAATTAACAGATTTAATCCATCGCCGTGGGTCTTCCCATAAAGGAACCAAGCTCCTTGGCAGCTGCTGGAGGAAAAAAAGGGATTTTCTTTCAAGTATTTTGATTAAACGCAGCGGTTGAACCCGTTTGCTGACAGAAAAAGGGGTGAAAAGCTGAGATGTGCCCATTTGTAGGATAATAATTTTATTTTATTCCTTCTTTTCCCTTTCTGTGCTTGTAGCCGGGAGGGGAGGACGTTGCGGGCACGATGGCTTTCTCCCTCAAACCACGGCCACGCACGTGGGACCTCGTCCTGGATTACCAGACGGCAAAACAGTTTGAAGGTAACCAAAGGCAGCCGGAGGGGAGCAAAGTGCCGATTCCTGAGGTTTTCTGGGCTGCATCAGGCGAGATTGTCCACCTTCTGTCTCCTTGGCTTCGCCATCTCCAACCTCCATCTCTTGGCTTCTCCATCTCCAGCCTTGCCTGGAGATCCTCCATCTCCAACCTCCATCTCCAACCTCCATCTCCAACCTCCATCTCTTGGCTCCTCCATCTCCAGCCTCGCCCCTCCTCTCCCTTTCTCCTTGAAAAGTAACCAGTGAAGGGGATTTTTGCATCCTTTACGCTTAAGTTTGGCTTCTGTTTCCTTCCCTGTTTTGCTCTCCAGTGGACGTGACCCTGGATCCGGCCACGGCGGGTCCCGAGGTGATCCTCTCCGAGGACCTCAAAGAGGCCACCTGGGGTAGACCTGGACGCCGGTGGCCCGAGGGTCCGGGCCGGTTCGACACGGATCCGTGCATATTGGGCAGCGAGGGCTTCACCTCAGGCCGTCACTACTGGGAGGTGGAGGTGAACGGGCGCTTCTGGGCCGTTGGGGTGGCCCGCGAGTCAGTCCAGAGGAAAGGCTGGGTCCTCTTCAAGCCCAACGCCGAGATTTGGGGCTTGCAGAAGTACGACGAGCTCTGCGTGGCCCTCACGGCTCCTTCCAACACCTCCGTCCTGCTCCTCAACGGTGAGATCGGGGTCTACTTGGACTACGAGGTGGGACAGGTCTCCTTCTACGCTGTCAGCAGCCGCCAACGCATCTTCACCTTCCCTGTGGCCTCCTTCAGCGGAGAGAGGGTCTTCCCCTACTTCTGCGTGCTCCTCTCCACCATCAAACTGTCCCCCAAAGGCTGATGCACTGGCGGGGTCCCCTCGAAGCTGGTTGCTCCACGGTGGTTTGAAACGCTCCTTGATGCTCCTCAACTCTTATTTTTCCAGGTCTTGGAGTCATTTCCACCTCAGCTTATGGTGCTACCTCCATCTTAGATGTCTCCATTTTGGGTTATATCCAGGGGGGTTTGGGTCCAAGCTCGGTGCGCCCCACCTCGTCTGAAAGCTGCTGTCGTGAAACTCATCCAAAGCCCGTTAACGGGAGCTGGGCTTCACCGAGCTGCTTTTGAGCTGAAAACGCAGGTTTGCCTCCCAAACTCAGCCCCCTCTGAAGGTTTTTTTTACTGACCTCGATGCCCGTCCCTGACCGGGCTTCCAACCCAAACTAAAAATCTTAATTTTTGCAGGCTTTGCGTTAATACCAGCCGCTACCTCGGTTTAAACCTGATTTTGTCATCAGAAGGATGTGCTCGTGCTCACTTCCCTCTCCCCCGTTTTCTGCTGCTGTTGCCCACGCTCAGGATGTAATTAATGCGCCGTTAATTATAAATGTTCCCAGAATATAATAAACACTTTTTTTTTTTTTGCTATAAGAAGGAGGAGGTGTTTGCATTTGACCCACCACCAACCTGCCCCAGCCCCACAAAGACCCCCAAGGCTGCCCTGACCCCCAGAGCTGCCCCACATGGGATTCCTGACCCCAGCACCTCGTGTTTACATTAAATCCAAGCAACCAAAATATTTCTCCGACCCGGTCCCACCTCCCGCCCCCGCCTGCCGTCATGCCGAGGTGGGAGAAAAACCTCTGCCGAAACCAACCCAACCCAAAACCCGCCAGCAAATTCAGTTTCACCCTTGGAGGCAGTGGCCTTGGTAGGCTTATTTGGAGGAAAATCGTATTTTTTCCCTCCCCCCAGCACCAAAACATCCTTAATTTTTCATTTCCAATGTCATTTCCAACATTTTGGCTGCAAGAATCAGTTGGGATTGAGGGAAAGTGGATTTTGAGCTGCAATATTTGAAGCAGGGGAGGAAAAGAAGCTGTAACTCTCAGCATTGTTGTTTGACCCACTCTTGCAAAAATAATAATAATAACAATAACAATAATAATAAGAAGAATAAGAAGGAGACATATAAGTGCCCTACTCCAGGTTAAATTTGGCTCAGTTTTCCAGCAGTAATTATGAAGTTATTGCTAAATAGTGTGCTCATTTCTCTGGTAATACCCTCAGGCCATCTCATCTCGTGAAAATCTTGCAAGCAGCTCAAGGGCGCATTAAAAGCCCTCAAAAATACTAAATTTAGTTGTCATCGAGTGTTAAATGATGCTAAAAATGTAGCTGATCTGAAGAGGGTTCTTTTGTAGGGTGAGGATGGATGCGGAGAGGGAGCAGGAAAGGTTTCCTTGGGGTCTGGGCTATGCTGGGATAGACCCGGTTCATCCCAGGAGATGGAGCCGCCAACTCCGCAAGCCGAGGACATCCACAATCCCGCCCCGCAAAAACTCCTCACTTTGGTGAAACATTGCTGGGAGAGCTGAGAAGGCAACGGTCACCAAATTGCTAAAAGAGGAGAAAACAAAGGATTTCATCAGTCCTGGGAAAAAGCTGGATCCTTTAGCTATTGCTGCTGAATACCACTAAAAATAAAACCGCTGCTAAAATTCTACTGTCCTCACGTTTACAACTTCACCCACAGTCCTCAAGTTGCGATGCTCATCAAAAAAAGTCTTCCCTGGACGTGGCTGTCCATGCAAACATGTCAGCTTTCATCGAGAGAGATGCTCAAAAGTCTTCCCTGGGCACAGCGTTCCAGGAAAACGTACAAAATCTTTTCTTTTTCTCCTCCTTTTCTTTAAAAACCTCGCTGGCTTTTATCTCTCACCTCACCAGCACGTTAAGGTGAAGACGTCGCCTTCTCTCTCCAACCAGTCGGAGTTGGTCGCTCCAGCCTTGACTTGGCAGATCATCCCCAGTCCTGCCGCTGTCCCCCCGCCCCGAGCTGTGTCCTTGGAGAGAATAATCTGATTTTTGATGCGTGGAAGTTTCTTCATCTTGCTCTTGATACAGAGCCACGTATGGTCACAGGTTCACTCCGTTGCTTTGCAGCTTGGGCTTTCCCAAAGATGAGAGCAGCAAATCCTTGGAGGTCTTGCAAGCGTTGTCCATCCTTGCAGCATTTCCACATACTCCGAAGGCGTCGGGAAGGTTTTCTCGGCCACCCAAGCCTGAAGGTTGCTGCTTTAACTCCACAAAAAGTGGGAAAAGCAAAAATCCTACGGCATTTACCCATTTTTCTGGTTGCACTGTGCAAGGCTGCAGACATCTCGCTAAGCTTCACCAGACGTCTTCGGTACGGCTATGGTTTTCCTCTTGCTCTGACATTTAATTGCGGTGGGGTTACGAATAAGTCATTGCCAGGTGTGAATTGCAGGGGTGCTGTGCGTGATCACCTGGTATTTTCACGCTGCTCGTATGGCAAAGCTGGGTCGGCAAATGCAAACACGTGACCGGTTCTTATTCGGCAGTTTTTCACAATAGGCTTTTTCTCTGAGTTTGATTTTTCTGTGGGGTTTTTTTTGAGGTTTTCTTTTGTTTCCTTATTATGCACCAGATATTTGGGTTTGAGGGCTGCTCCCTGCAGCCCCTTAGGAGCTGATGCAAAGGTTTTGAGCCCGTCTTGATCTGTTGCTCTCGCTTGGGCTCTGCAGCTCGAGCTTATTGCAAACCCAGCTCCTCCCGGTGCCGCAGCGGGAGGAGCTGAGCCCGTGGTCGTTCAGGTAGGCGCAGAGGCCACCGCCGCGGATCCGAAACCTAGAAGGACAGATGAGACAACCCGCCTTAGATGGGATCAGCAGGGGAAAGGAGAAAAAACGCACGGTGGCTTTTTTCCCCCTCTTCGGTTCTCATGGGCATCAATATGCCAATATCGATGCTGAATTATTTCTGTTTTGGCAGCAGTATGGGTTGGCCGTGAGAAACCCGATGCTTTGCAAGAAAAAAAAATCTCATTTAAAAATAACAATCTAACTAACAGTGTTTTCCCCACCAAATGCACTGCTTCCACCTCTCAATTCAAAGGGAAAAACGAAGAGCAGCTCCGGATGCAACGTTGCCTTTCCCAAACGTCATTGCCCCATTGCTACCTCTGGATCCACTTCAAGTGCCAGAAGAAATTCATGTTTCAGGGCTGAAGAAACACCGACCAACGACACAACGATGAAAAACACAGACTCACAGGTGAGATAAATGTGAGTTGTTCACCCATTTCCACGGTTGCGCCTCATCTTCCCGTGAAAGGCCAATCCAATGCTCAGAGATGCCTTTATATCTCATCACAAAGCTCTGAAAAAAAGGAGAGAGAAAGGCTTTACGGCAGGTCACGGGGCTTTGGGACATCTCTGGCAGGTCACCATCTGCAGAAACCTCCTTCCAACCAATAATCTACATTTTACCAGTTGTTTGTGCTCCTTTAGGGCTCCTTTGGTGCTTGAACCTTTCAATCTACTACCGAAAAGCGTAATCTTTAAGGCAGAGCTTCATTTTTGCATAGAAACGGGGCTTTTTTTGCTGTAGTTCATTATAGTTGGCTTTGGTGAGAAATTTGAGGGGACCCATGGTGACCTACCCTCAAGGAAGCCATTTTCCCCATCTCCTCACCCCAGATCTCCAAGGAAGATCCTGGAAGAGCAGTCAAAGAAACCAAAAGCTAGCAAATACGTTGGTGGCTTTTTTTTTTTTCCCCCATGCTAAGCACGTCCTCATGTCTCCTTACCAAGTCCTCCACGCTGTCGAGCATGGCCAAGGAAGCACCGAGTGCCGAGCAGTTGTCCTGGCTGGACGTCCAGTTCCCCTCAGCCTCCGAAAAATAGTAGCATTTTCCTCTGTACCCGATCCAGTCGAATGGACACCGAAAACAGGGTTGGGGACGCGGCTGAAAAGCCTGCACTGTCATCGATAGAGCAACAGCGTTAAGGAGCAGCGCCTTCCCCTTGCCTCTCCAGGGTGGGGATGGTCATCCTCCACCCCATGGCCTCCAAAAGTCTTGCATCTGCCTCAATGGTGAGAGGAAAGAAAAATTAAGAGACCAAGAGAAGTCCTGGGTGGATTGGAGGGGGAAAACAAGCTCAAATCATGGCCCAGCTTGTGGACAAGAACTGTGGGTGCTGTATCTTCAAAGAAAAAAACAGGGTGGTGGCCTTCAAAGACATGAGTTTTAAGAGGGTTTCCAGAATAGCCCCATCCCTAAACGTTTGGTTTTCTGCACAAAGACTTCTCCGCTCATTGAAATGTCCCTCTCCTGGAGAGGGCAACCTCTTGGGTTGGGCTGCATCTTCCCTGGGAGCATGGAGGTGGAGCTGGCACATGTACAACAACCCAAAGTATCTCAGAGACGTTGCCCGTGAGATGAAAACCTTGACACTCACCTGCAAAAGTGACAGCCGTGACGAGCAGAGCTATGAACAGCACCGCCATCGTCACCTGACAGGCAACACGCGCCTCTGGCTTCATCTCAAGGCTGTAACCTGCAGGAGAAGAGACCTTCAACGCCGTTGCGGGGGTACCGAGGGGAGCAACACGCTCCAGGTCCGGGCTGTTGGCCCAAAAGATGGTTTTCCTCCTTTTGCTCGGGGATGAAGGGGACTTTTAATGCAAGCTCCTCGTATCGGGCCATCGTGGAGAGCACCGAGGCCCCATCTGGGCACTTGGGTGATGCTCATCAAAAGGAAGAGCCTTCCTAAGGGACAGGCATCGTTTGATGCCTAAATAATGCGAGGTTAGTCTCCTCCCCACGCCAGGTGGACTTGCTGTCATTTTGGGCGAGAAACATTAAAAATTCTTCTCCACATGGAATAAAATCATATATATTTTTTTTACTTTTGGGAACTCTTCCTTAGCAGGGGAACATTGTCTCCTCCCCAGTTCCAGCTGTAAACTCCTGCTCTGATATGCACCATAATTAAAATTACGTTTTAATTTCTGGGTTGTACGTCATTATTAAAGCTCCGTGGACTTCCTTCTCTGCCTGAGCTGAGACATTTTGGGCCTTGCAAATGATCTGAGTCATGGTCACTCCATCTCTGGGTCTTGTGATCCAGAACATGCTCTTTTCCCCCACCACGAGCAAAGAAAATTCTGTTTCTTAAGAGTTTCACCTAAAAATCTCAGTGTTTTCACCAAGTGGGACTTCCCCCATTTTTCTTTTAAGCTTCCCTCTCTTTCTATCTATCAATCGTCACATGAACCAAATCTCGTGGGACAAACCCTCCTTTCCCCTCGTCCTCCTCCCCTCCCCACGCAAAAATAATATTAGAAAGTAAGTCAGAAACCAAATATGCCAAATAATTTTAAAAAGCCATATAAAGAAAATTCAACACATTTTTAAAAATCAACAAATCAACGAATAAAAAAAAAAATCAATAAATCAAAAAAATCAACAAATACAAAAATCAACAAATACAAAAATCAACAAATACAAAAATCAACAAATATGTCAAATCAAAACAACATTCCTCAGAATCTTAGTCCCTGGCTGGGTAGAGAGAGGTGATGTAAAAGACCCAAAAAGCCCCTTTTCTACCTTATTGTGCACCAAGAGGATGATGGAGATGGGAGGAAGAGGCAGGAGAACTAAAGTAGGGCAGCGTTGGAGGGAAGGCAGAGATTAATAAATATTTTGCTGATGCGTCTAAACTGGACTTAAATCCCAGACTTATTTTGGGGGGGTGTTTTAACACTTCAGCTGTTCATAAATGTCCCTGTTCTCATTCAGAATAAAGCAGAAATTTGGAATCTTTGAGGGGGAAATAAAAAGACCCAAAAGAAACCGTGACTCAAGTGACTCAAGTGCCTCAGGGAGGATTAATCATATATGAGAATAACCCAAAGTGTCTGAAATAAGACTGTTTAGAGCAAAAATTCCACCTGCTGATTGACAAAAAATTTCCCCTGAGGGAAGTGCTAGAAAAAGCTTTTTTTTCCCTACAACCTCCCCCCCCACCTCAGCTGTTTTTTGTTCTCAAACTATAGAAGCATTAAAAAACCCCACGCAAACAGACCAGCAATTATTCAGTTCATTGCTCTACAGTTACCTGCCCGCTTCCTCCTTTCCGCACCCAAAAATCCGGAATAATCCCTCGTTTCCTTCATTTTGGGGGTTCCACCTCCGCAGGTGCTCCCGCCTCACCTGCCAAGCAAAGTTTCACCTATCAGAGGTGTCACGAAGGCTGTCGGTCCTCAGCCTCCCTGTAGGATTTTCAGACCGGGGTCGTCAGCAAGGTACACCTGAGCGCAGGCAGAGGTGGGAACTCATCGCAGAAAAGACCGTTCCTACCCCTATAACGTTAATTTTGCACCGTGGGGTCTATAAATCCTCCGTCTGCCAGTTAGAAATATCAACGGGCAGCACAAATAATGACGTCGGGAAAAGAAAGTAAATGTCATAAATTCGGAGGGCCGAGTGTTTCCCTCGGTGGCAAGTAGCAAGATAAGACAGTAGATGGAGGGCGGTTTTGCTTTTGAAGCTGCTGTCTTGAACCAAAACCACGTTGTTTTTCTAAGAGGAGCAATAGTTTTTAAGAGGACATTGATTTTCTCCCCTCAGTTAAAATGTTCTCCCCGCAATTAAAATGTTTTCCCCACATTTAAAGTTTTCTCCCCGCAATCAAACTTTTCTCCCCCCAATTAAAGTTTTCTCCCCCAATTAAAGTTTTCTCCCCCTATTAAAAATCTTCTCCCCCTATTAAAAATCTTCTCCCCCAATTAAAAATCTTCTCCCCCAATTAAAAATCTTCTCCCCCAATTAAAAATCTTCTCCCCCAATTAAAATCTTCTCCCCCAATTAAAAATCTTCTCCCCCAATTAAAAATCTTCTCCCCCAATTAAAATCTTCTCCCTGCAATTACAATTTTCTCCCCCCCCAATTACAATTTTCTCCCTGTAATTACAGTTTTCTCCCCCCAATTAAAGTTTTCTCCCCGTGATGAAAATTTAAGTCCAACGCCCGCCAGCCACCCCAGCTCGGCCCAAAGCCCCTTACCTGGATCCAGCCGGTAGGAACAAGCAGGATGCCGAGGTGCGATCCTCTCCTGCTAAGAGAAATGTGAAACAGAAAGTGTTAAAAAAAAATTAAATCATTTTTTTTTCACTTGGTTTGGTTTTTTTCTGGGGGATTTTCATGAGGATCCTCGGGGGCAGATGGGGAAGGGGCTGCCTGACCGAGGGCAGCTGCCCACAAGGAAAATTGCAGCGGTTTCCCTCCAGCTCCACCCCACACCCTCTTCACCTCCTTTTCCTGCATTTCCAGGTGGTTTTTTTTTTTTTTCAGCTGGGGAGGACGGACTATCAAAAATGCTAATTTTGGGGTGCGGGAAGGGAAAACGCTTGCTGCTGGAGATTGCTTTGCTCCAAGGTGTTGGGGGACCCCAAAAGGGACCTCCAGGATGCTCCGAGGTTGAGGTGTGATGAGCAGGGGGTTCCCTCCAGCCCATTTAATGATTTTTCTTATATAAAAATATCTTTTTTCCACGCCACCACCTCCCATGAACTTGCATCATCGAGCCAAGACCAGATCCTCTCTCCTCCCACCCCTGTTAACACCCCAATCCTTTCCCCCACCCCCAATAAATGGCACCATCAAGCAAATGCATCCAACAGGGAAAACACTAAAAAAAAGTGTTCTTGCAATTAAGGTGCCTGGCTCCAGGTTTTTATCCAAAAACCTAATTTATTTTCTTTTTTTTTTTCCTTTTTTATGTTTTTGTAGCAATGGCCGCGTGTAGCAAGCAGGAAGAGCAAAGCGTAAAAACAGCTCACCACAAAACTTTCCATGAGGCTAACAAAGCCTGCAGGCGGAAAGGAAAAAATAAAAATAATAATTAAAAAAAAAAAAGATAGAAAAAAAGTAATTTAAGAAAAAAAAAAAATAGGCAGTGCTTTTCTTGCCGGGACCTTTGGGGTTCTCCACTGTTACCCCATTTCTTGCTCCTGGCAGATATTGGGGCAAACTTCTATTTTTTTTTTTTTTTCTTGTTGCCTTTTGGGTGTGTGGGGAAAAAAAAAAATCATCAGTTCTACCTCCATAAAAAGGCCTTGCTGGGGGTGTTATGGGACCAGACTGAACCCATTCGGGGGTTGACACACACACACAAAAAAAAAAAGAAGTGAGGGGAAAAAAGGTCAGTGTAGCCTGGGAATTGCTGGTTGTTCCGTGTCCCAGATCTGGAGGATCCAGGTCTGGATGCTGTAAAACCACACACTGGGGGTGGGAGGACGTGTTTGCAGGATAAAAAGCAAAATAAAGTAAAGTAAAATAAAGTAAAGTAAAATAAAGTAAAGTAAAATAAAGAAAAGTAAAATAAAGTAAAATAAAGTTAAAGTAAAATAAAGTTAAAGTAAAGTAAAAGTAATGTAAAGTAAAATAAAATAAAATAAAGTAAAACAAAATAAAACAAAACAAAATAAAATAAAATAAAATAAAATAAAATAAATTAATAAAATAAAATGAAAATAAAATGAAAATAAAATAAAATAAAATAAAATAAAATGAAAATAAAATGAAAATAAAATAAAATAAAATAAAATAAAATGAAAATTAAATTAAAATAAAATAAAATAAAATAAAATAAAATAAAATAAAATAAAATAAAATAAAATAAAATAAAATTCATTAAAAGCCTGCAGGAAACAGGTAGGAAAAACAGACTCTCTGCTTCTTCCAGTGCAAGAGCCGGGCAGGCCCTGCGCGCCCCATCCATTTACGATCTTCCCCGCCACGGGATAAAACAGAGGCCGACTGTTGTGTCAAAAGCAGCGGGAGCAGAAGAAAAAGCTGTGCACAGCAAAAGCAATTTCAAGTCACTTGCAGCCAATATTCTGGGGAAGAAACACCAAATATTGCCTGTCTCCTTCTCACCTGGCTATCTGCCTCCGGCCACGCTGATCCAGACCCTGATATGCTTCAACCAGACCCTCAAAAACCTTATTTAAAGGCTTTTTAAATTTTTTTTTTTTTCATCTCTGCATGTTTTCCTGGCTGCTCGGTACAAGCATAAAACCCGGAGGTGTTTCTACACCTCTAGATGTGTGACCTTCTCCTGGCTAGAGGACACCTACCCCCTCAGCAGCCCTAATTTACAAGGGAAGGCTGTAGGATATCTGTAATTTTTTTTTTAAAAAAAAAAGAAGATAAAAGGCCCAGACAATGCCATTTCCTGGGGCCAGGCGCAGGCGCGAGCGTGTTGGTCATAAGGCGAGAGGTTGCCCAAGAACGGCTTCACTCTTGGGACGCTCTTACAATCTTCTGAGCCGGTCATGGCTGATGAAATAGTTTATGCTGATTTAAGGCATCCTGGGAATGGTTTTTCTCCTGCCAAGAAGCATCACGGTAAGTGCTATATTTCGGGAAAGCGCTTGTTTCAAGCTTTGCTTGCTTTGGGAAGACTTTTGGGTTTGCTTGCTTCTCCATCCCCATGTTGAGGTTTCCAAGACATATGGAGAACGTTGGGTGGATTAAGTGTCCTCTTAAGGTGGGATCCTGGCTTGTGTGGAGGAGGGAAAAAGCAAGGAAGGGATGGGGAAGCCAGCAAGCATCCGGCAGTTGAACAGTTTCACCTCTGAGACCCTTCACTTGGTGCCAAAAAGGAGTCCCAAGAAGCCCAACGCACCTTGATGAGAAGCAAAGCTGCTGAGACCGTGTCTGGGATCCTGGTGGAGATGAGGTCTGCAGGGACCCATGTCCCACCGACTCCCAGCTCTACCGTGAGCCGGTGTTGCCTGTTCTAAACTAAGGCAGTTGCAGAAGGTTTGGGGTCTGCTAAGCTCCATCGTTGGCTGCTCTTGAGGCTACCTGCAGCCCCTCCACCCCCTGAAAAACCACGCTTAGGTGATGCCCTCACTTCTGTGTCCAACCTCTAGACCTCAGCAGCGGTGATTTGTTTTTTCTGGAGGAAGCAAAGCAGCTGTAAACTTCTGCACAAACTCGCTGGCTTGACAGAAGGGCTTTTTTTTTCCCCTGTAAAAACCCCATCTTTTTCACGTGAAAATGTACTTTTTTTTTTTTTTTTTTAAGCAAATGTGGCCTCTTTCAGCTCCTGCCTTGTGTCCACAATGGCATGGGGTCCTCCTCAAAGTCAGCGTGCTGGGGCATCTCGTCCTGCTGGTGGTGGTGGTGGTGCTGAGCGTGCAGGGTGAGTAACCAGCTCTTATCTACAATCTCAAAACCCAGCAAGCAGGCTTGGAGGGGAAACTGCGTTTTATTTCAGCCTTTGGAAGGGACGAGGTTGCCCCATGGAGATGCGACGAGATGCATCACCCACCGAGCATAGACCCCGCTCTGAAATAAAGCTGGACTACCCCTGTAGCTCTCAAACAAGGGTGGAGGACACAAGCCATGTTTTGCAGGCTGGCTTAATTAACAGGATGCAACCGCGGTGGCAAAAAACAAGGGCTGCACGAAATCAGATTCAGCCCTGTGTGGGTTTTGTGGTTTTTATCCCCAAATGGCCGCAGCCTCTCACCTCAGGTCGTTCCTCCAAGTTTTTCAGGGCTCTCTGCAGCCAGCAACGACAAGCGCTCCCCAGCAAGGCAGCGAGATCCAGGGAAGGAACCACAGGGAACGATGCCTGCTTTCATCCCTGATACAGTATTTCTGCAAGCCCTGTCGGGAAAGCCCCACAGGTAACCCCCTTCCCACCTGGCTCTGCTGGGAGATGCCCAGGTGGGACCTTTGATGGGGCTTCCCTCCCATCCTAGTGCAAAGATGCTCTTGGGGATGTGTTTTTGCATGCAATTTTTGCTGCCCCCCCCCCCCTTCATGGAGGATCAGGATCAACTCTACGGAGGAGGTTCCTCACCACCCTTCCTCCACCCCAACCAGCTATTAGTGTCTTTGTGGTCACCCCACCGCCGTCCTCCTCTCCGGTGGCTGAGCAGGGAAAACCACAACGATGTGAAAAAACTCAAAAATGGGGAAAGAGCCAGGGGGTGGGATGGGGAAGCCCTCGGTGCCCTCAGCCGGTGGCTGGGGAAGACCTTGACCACCTTTTGGGGCGTCTCATGGCTCTTTCTCCTCTTCAGCCTGCGCTGGCTGCAGGCTGTGTCCCCAGGACTGGCAGCTCCACGGGGAAAAATGCTACCGGCTTTCCAAGGAAAAGGGCAACTGGTCTCAAGGCAAGAAAGGCTGTGAAAATCAGGAGTCTCAGCTGGTAGTGCTCTGCGACGAGAAAGAAAAGGTAAATACAGAGGAGAACGCTTGAAAAGGACCTGAAAAGCTTTTTTTTTTTTTGGTGGGGTGGGAGGCAAAAAGTGCCTGGCAGCAGGAGGGTTTGGGACTGCAATGGTGGCTCTCGCCCATCTCCTGCTCCGATGTCTCCCAAGAAGTGACCAGGAAGAAAAAGGGGCTGAATCGTCACCTAAAGCCCCTCCGTGTCCCCCTCCCCACCCATGACATGGGAGAAAGAGGAGGGATGCAGAGCTCAGATGGAGACATCGGTGTCTCTGGCTCTGAATTAAGCTGTTTTCACCCCGGAGCTGCCTTTAGAGACAGTGCACGGCGGTGTTCAAAGCACGGGGGACATTTGCGTCCCATCTATTTGGGGATGAAACGAGTCAGGTTTACTCCGTGGCTTTGCACCCCATGAAACTCCCCACAGAGAGATTTCAGAAGCAACCGGTCATCTCCATTTCCCAGGAGTACATCAAGAATATTACAGGCGGAGGCACGCAGCCGGTGTGGATTGGATTATCATTCCACAAGAAGTGGACGTGGGTGGACAACACACCCTACAACGCCGAAAGGTGAGTGTATCCACAATCCGTTAGCATAAAAAGCGGCTGTGCTCCATTTCAGACCCAGTGCGTGTCCCAACTCATCACTCCAAGATTTTGCTGCCGATGCAGCAGTCCCGTATTCCCCCTGCCAAAGCTTTGCAGACCAAGAGTTGGGTTTATGGAGCACGGTAACCCAACATCTCCCACCATATACATGCAACCAAGACGGCTTTTAATGGCCCATGCATGCTCCTTGCAGATCTTATTGCAAACACAACAACCTGCACTCAAAGCTGGGCAACCCACCAGCGAGAAATCGATTGTAGCACGATGAGATGGTGCAGAAAAAGGGCAGGAGAAATCCCCCACCTCCCCTCTTCTGCAAGCCTGGAAGAATTTGCTCCTCTCGGGCAATAAAACTTTTGTTCTGCAGATTTGGCGCCCTGAAAGAGTTGGCTAAAGGTTGCATGACACTGAAAGACAAGATATTGGAGGGTGATACCTGTGACACTGAACACGAGTGGGTTTGCCAGAAAGAGCCTTTCCAGCTCTCCCCGTCGTTGGCAGGAGATGGAGAGAAATGCGATGCCTCCGTCTGAGACGTGCCCGTCCCGAAACGCCCAGCCTGCGAGACGCTTGCTGCCAATATTTGGGGTGAAGCCAGCCCCATCTTCATCGTTACGGCTCCGTGAGAGATCTCAGGGTTTGCAAATGCATTTCCCACGCAGGTCAAGACAAGTTTTTGGGGGTGCAGATGAGCCCCCAAGCTGGGAAACCAGAAACGTCTGTGCCCCGGGCGCTGTGCCGATAGAGCTATGGCATCAATAAAAGCCTATGAAACTGGTTTTCTTCAATTTGTTGAAATAACAGAGATTTGCAAATAAGAGTACAGGTGGCATGAAATGTATTTTAAATATTGCAAAGTTCAATTAAGAAAAGGTTTCCTGAGTGGTTCTTAAAACCCACTTAACTGCAAAACGGGATGAAATTAAAAAAGACACAGAACATAAGGAGGGATTGGGTGATAATGATCCCAGCAATCAGCTCCCTACCTGGGCAGAATTAATGCATGACATTGTAAACCATGCCCATGAAATGGGCTGGGACAATCCTGCTGACTACACCAATTTGTCACAAATGAGTGATTCAGAACACTTAAGGAAACACCGAAAAAGGTATTAGCAAAAGTGGTTTTAATATGACATTGCAAAAGTGCAATTTAACAAAGCTCAACGGCAAGGCTCATTCTCAACGGCAAGGCTCATTCTCAACGGCAAGGCTCATTTATTAAGTACTGCACAGAAGGATCGTACAAAGGAAAACGGAGTTACGCTCGAGTTAGAATGATTCACAGAGAGACCGGGGACACAAAAGGGTAAGGAGGACCCTCCTGTTGAGTCACGAGCTTCAGAGTAGACTCCCTTGATTTCTAAAGTCCTGATGGAGCTTAGGTGTGGCTCGGTCCAACCTTAGCGTCAGACCTCAACAATTTATGTCTAAGAGATTGTACATTCCACATTTATATAGTGTTTCATTAGCATCAATTCAGCAGGCGATCTAAGTTACCAAGACAAAAATCAAAGTTTCCATACTTACAAGGTTACGCGTCGTACCAGTCACTTACCAAAAGTCTGTCGTTGGTAAAAGGCCTCTCTGCCTCAAGGAGGAACCTCGGGCAGCGTCCCCACTCAGGGGCAGATCACCACCACCCAACCACGCTGCCGAGCAAGGAGAGCTCAAAAAGGCTCGCTCCGGCTGTCGTATTTATGGTTGGCTCACGGTCAAATTACATGCAATGGAAGAGGTGTGCACGAGACTCCTCGTACCCACAACTTTGTTCCTTGATAAAGGAGTCTTGGAAAAACCACCCGCTACTCACGGGTCAATCGCAGCATTGGGGTTTCGGAGAACAGATTGACACACGAGGCGGTCGCGGCCCCGCTATGGCTCACGGCCTTGCCTTTTCTGGAGCCGGCACCAAACCACCGCCGGTCTGGTCAAGGGGTCGTGCGCATCCATCACGCTGAGCGATGGCTGCGGTAAGGGGTCTGCTGCCGGGCGGGCATTGCCCTGGGGGCAGGCTGGGTTTTGAGTTGGTTGGGAGGGGGTTGGTTATTTTGGGGGGGGGAGAGGGGTGTTAGTTTTTTGGGGTTTTTTTGTTTATTTTGTTTTTTTGTTTTGTTTTGTTTTTTGGGGTTTTTTGGGGTTTTTTTTTTGTTTTTTTGCAAAAAAAACTCTAAAATATTCCAAGCCCATCCAAATCCACCATTTCTCCAAATTCCCTCCCCACCTTTTTTCATTCCCTTCCAACAGCAAGAAAAGCTATTCGTTGAAATAAATTCGCTCAAGGCAATAGCTTATGGACCTGCCTGGATTATAGACAAAATGCTGCTTTCAAAAGCGTACAGAAAACGCTCGATAAGCTGCTTCTGATGCAGTGGCCCAGCAGCAATGACAGATCAATGATAGCTTAGCTTGCTGAGCAGAAAGTATAGAAGTAAAAATTTGTAGGTATCGGTGTACTGTTTTACCTAAGAAAACTGCTCATTTCTTCTAATCAGAGAATTGGGATGAAGCTCCTGGTTATGCAGTCTTTTATTATGGATATACTTTTTGCTTCCAGAGGACGTACTCATCGGGTCTGCTGCAGAGCCAGTTCTTCTCTGTGTGGCACAGGGATGAACTGATCCTCTCCTGGTTCAGGTATGCACAGTGTCCACTGCCCCGCACCTCAAACCTGCAATGCAGGAACACTCAGAAGAGCAAGAAAAGGAGGCAAAGAAGAAAGCCACCCCCCAAAAATTAAGGAAAGCTGAGATTTCCTCTCTAGGAGAGAAGGGGTGGTGTTTGGATGAGGGTATCTAATAGGCGATTGGTGTGCAGCATCCTTGGTTCATCCCAAACCTCCCATGGAAAGCCAGGGGCTGCTTGGGCACGGTGGCAGCAGAAGGTCCCCGTCCCAGGATGGGTCATCCCGGACCCTCCAAGAAATCCCATCCAAGGGGGAGAAGCAATGCAACAGCCCCCTGGGGCCATTTCCAACCACACCAAGAGGCAAACCTGCCCCAGTTGCCAACCCCAAGCACCCAACCTGGACAGAGGGACTGACCAGTTGTTGAAGGCTGTGCCGTTGATCCACCACCATCTGTCATCCTCCTTTCGCAGCCCAAACCAATGGTTAGCCTCGCCTTTATAGCGTTTAATGAAGGCCTTCAAAGCGAAGAAACATCATGTTTTAGCTAATCTTGACTTCCCCACCTCCTCTTTTCCACCTCTGTCCATCACCTGACCCAGAGATGGTGCTTTCCCCAAAGCATCTGCTCCTGGCTATAGCGCTGGGTGCAATTTGGGGCCAAGTAGGTTTTGGTCTGGTTTTCTTTTCCTCTCTTTTCTTTTTTTTTTTTGTCTCTTTTTTGGTTTTGGTTTTGTTTTTCCATGTTTCCCACTGTGGTGCTAGTGTAGGGGCTCAAGCACAGTTCTCACCAGTTCATCCGTGGTGGTTATGAGGGCCAGTGAAGCTCCCAGGGCCTCACAGCTTTCCTGACTGGTGGTCCAATTGCTCTCGCTCTCAGAAAAATAATAGCATTTCCCTTGGAAACCAAGCCAGGTGTCTGGGCACACGTGGGAGAAGTCTGGGTGAGGCAAATGGGGTCTTGTATGTGCAACTGAAAAAGAAAAAGCTGAGTGAGGCGTAGGCAGCCCTAAAAAGCAGGAAAATGTGATTTTTTTTTTTTTTTTTTTTTTTTTTTTCCCCTAGAAGCTGCAGGGGGAGAATTGGGGACGATGCCTTTGGGAAAGTGTATGGTGTGACCGAGCAAGGAGCCAGGATGCCTGGATCACAGTTTAGAGCAAAAAGGGGGTCCCCCCCCCAAAGCGGGCTTGGTGCTTTGCTTGCGGAGCATCCCTTGATGCTGGGAAAATCCTGCGATTCCCCTTCCCCGAAACAGGGGCGCCTGGTCCAGATCCTTCCCATGGGGGATGCCTGGATAGGACTCACCAGCCAAGGCCACCAGCAGGGTGAAGATGAGGAGCACCAGCGCCACGCACACAGGGATGAAAACGCACAACGAGCAAGATCTTTCCAGGTATGACTTCTTGCTGTTGAATACTGGGGGAGGAAAGAGCGGGAGAGGGTGTGGGCTGGGTCCTTTTTCCCCCACTTTGCCCTTTTTCTGCTGGATCCTCAGTCCATCCCAAGGCCTGGATAGGACAGGGGCCTTTCTGGGGCTCGGGAGGGTGGGGAGAGCTCGCAGAGGCTCAAGGGGCTGCCTGCAAGGCAGGGAGAGCAGACGTGCATCCTTCAAAGGCACCAACGTACGATTGAGGACCTGGAGATGGATTTAAGCTTTTCAGCCTTTAGAGGTGGCCACATCATGAAATTTAGGGTAGATGTGCTTGAGTCCATCTGCACTCACCCAAAAACTCCATCCCCATCCCACTGGTGCTGCACCGGAGCGAGATGCCCGTCCCATCCCCTGCCCTCACCCAGAGCGTTGTTTTTTCCCCAGCATTACCCTGTTTGTTCTCTTTCTCCACATCCCTGTGGCGGTTCAACACTTCGTCTTCAGAGTATGGCTTTTGCTCTCCCTTCCCCATGGCAAGCAGAGAAGTGCTCAGCCCGGGGGTTCACATTCACCGGTTTCTGCGGGGACCGTGGCTCAGGCTACGTGTTAACAAGGAGAAGTCTGAGAAAGTCCGCAGCCAGCCTTGCCTCCCACATTTGCAAGATCCCATCAAGCTGTCTGGGGCCTTTTTTTTGCCTCTGCAACACCCTAAGACCTCGTGGGCACCGGGTACCATGGGAAGCCATGGCAGGGGAGTGCGTTTGTCCTATGCTAAAAACACGTCAGGGGTAAAAGAAAGACGGAAAAAAGAAAGGCAAAGAAGAACAAAAAGTGAAAGAAGCTGAAAAGAGGGGGGGGGGGGAAGGAGAGAGGAGGGGGAAGAAAAGGGGAAAGAGGAGGGAAAAAAGGAAGAGAGCGGGGAAAAAAAAGAGAGAAAAAGAGAAGTTTAAAAGGAGTTTAAATATTGAAAGATATTAAAAGAAAAATGTAAGTTATTACTATTTACAGTTTAAAGAGAGTTTAAGGGTTTAGAAAGGGAGGCAAGTCTGCTGAGGGGTCAGGAGCCGTTGCTGCAGGGAGGGGGCAAACTCCCTGACGAGTCAAAGCGGAGATGGGGTTGAAGCGGAGATCGTGGTTTAACAACCCCAGAAACCCACTGGAGAGAAGAAAGCTAAATTTAAAAGAAAACTACCGCTACCGTTCAAGTTCCACGCCTCGCAGCTGCTCACAGCGTTTGTTTTGCTCTCTGGAACAACGACCTTATCTCAGTTCCTCCAGCACCCTTGCACAAGAGCAAAGGGCAGACTTGTTTTTCTACACACAAGCCAATAGGGTTTATTTCTATGCAATAGCTTTTATCTCCTCCCTGGGTCTTGTGTACTTTAGCGTTATAAAATAAGCTAACAAAAGCCTACCAAGAACGTGCGCTGACAAGTTGGACCTGGTACAACAGTAAAATTTTATTCCAGCAATAAGCTCTAAAGCCACGTAGGGTTTGGCTGTCGGTAAATAGAGCAGGAAAAAGGGCATAGAATTTAGAATTTCCCTTCCCCTGCACGGGGGATTTGCAGGAGGAAAATTCAGTGCTTGAGGTTGTGCTCGGATATAGTGTTTCTGAAGCAGGTTTAGGGTTAAATTTGGCAGTAGAGAAGAGGAAAACTCATAACAGTGGTGGGCTGGGAAGGGGTGCTGCTTCCCCATCCCTGGAGGGACCCAAAACTCAACGGGACAAGCCCAGGCTTTGTCCTATTTCTGAGCAGGGCTTCAGCTGGAAACCCTCCAGCCCTGGGCTGAGCTGTTACTGCTGGAGCATTGAGATAATATTTGAGAAACTGTTGACTTGAGATAAGTCCAACACCAAGCTTTCGGTTTCCCCATTTCAAGTTGAAAATTTCTGTTCCGCTTTTGGCTCTGCTTTGTAATGACGATTGTAAAAATTAAACAAAATTCCCTTAAAAAAGACCCCGTGGATGTTCGTGGTTTTCACCCGCCCCCAAAATAAGAGATCACACAGGGCAGCCTGAGCTCCTGCCCAGGTTTTAGCCCTCCCAAGCCCACTGGGGTTTCCAGCCCATCCACTCCAGCTCCCCAAAACTCACTATTAACTGCACTTAATTGAAACAAATCTTAGTCCTTTTCATCATATAATTATTCACCTCTTTTCACCATGATTTTATTAATTCCATTTCAGAGAAAGCAACTCTGTTAGCTAGAAGGGGATGAAAAAAAATTGGCACGAAAAGTGCTTACAAAACAGCAAAATAGAGAGAAAAAAATTAAAAACCAGCTGAAAAAAACACATCCAGAAACTCAAAACAGCCACAATAAAAGAGGCAGGGGGGACAGGGCACCTGTGGTGGTAAAAGTTTTCATAAAACCAGCTGAAAAGTGGGGATTTGGTTTTTAATTCCCCTCCCTTCAATTTGCCACTTTTAATTTAGCCGGTTGATTACTTCAGCCCTAAAAATGAGAGACCTCTCTCTGGGTGGTCCTCCCCATCCCAGCCCCAGAATCGCTCCAGCCAGTACTGGCTCATCCAGCCCCGATTTTTAAAGGAAAGAAGCCGCTTTCCCCAGCACTTACCTTTGCAGCAGAGCCTATGCAGCCTGTAATGAACTTCCTCATGCAGCTCGAGTACCGTTGCGTGCAGAGCGGAACTTTGCCCTTCCACCAAGCCACGGTTCTCGCTGCTTGGCTGCGCCCCAAAGTCTGCGTGTCATCTTTGGAGAGTCATGTTGAGCACCTAGGCAAGGCAAAGGGGTGAAGAAGCAGCTCAAGAAACCGTCGGTTGCTTTATGCTTAAGAGTTTCCAAGCAAGAAGAAGAGGTTTTTTTTCTATTATTGTTTGCTGAATAAATCTAGCCAAGTGGGGGTTTTTAACAGAGCCCCGTAGGTGGGTGATGCTGAAAGCACTGCGCTCTCCGTTCTGCAAAGGTTTGCAGTCATTTCTCAAGTGCTGGTTTGAAATCATCTGCATGCAAAGCAGGGGTCAGGCTGCGCTAAGACGGCTTTGAATCAGCTCTTCTCGCTACAGCAGAGGAAAAGCCAAGCTGCTAGGCTTGCTGCTGCTTTCCTCCATCGGGGAGGAAAAGCAACAGCCTCGAAGAAAAACTGGCCCAGAGAGATGAGAAAATGCTCCAAGAAGGAGGTGCAAGATGCGAGTTTAAACCCAGGGGGAAAAGCCCTTGGGGAGGAGGGCTGGAAGCACTGAAGATGGTGAGAAAAAACGTGGGAAGACTCTGAGCTGCCCTGGGAAAGCCCCCGTGGCTGTCATTGCAGAAGTAAGCATCTGAGGTCTGGGGGTGCATATGGCTGCAGGCACGTGGTGTCTGGTCGACTGCCTGAAACAGCCTCTTTTAGCCCCATAAAACCACTGTTTTTCAGGGACTTGAATAGCTTGATTGGTGCTGACCGGATCCTGGTTCGCCCCATCCCCTGCCTCATGGGAATAATTCCTTCATTTCTCACCAAACTGGGGCCCTGCTTGGTGGGTGATACGGGAAAGACGGGGCCAGGCTCTTCTCGGGGTGCACACGGAAAGACAGAGACGGCGCAAGCTGCAGCAAGGATGATTACCAGGAGATCAAGACATATTTTCATTCTTATTGGGATGCAGTTGGGTTTGAGTCCAACCCACCGTTTCTTGTTGTCATCCCCCACCGGTTTCTGCCTTCAAACTCTCTTGGAAACGTGTGCTTGGAGGTGCACATCACTGTTCTGCATGGTCCCCATCTTTCTTTGAGCATTGGAGACCTTTGGGGCTTGGGAGGCTGTTTGCACCCTCTGTGATGGCCCCCCTTTTCCCTAGGGAAACTGCCCACCCTCCCCATTTGGAGAAAAAAATTAATATACATATTATAAAACGAATAAATGCTGCTCTAGCCATCTTCAAACCACCATCATTGGGGTGAGCTGGCTGTGGCGATGGTCGGGGGTGATGCCAAGGGTGTGGGGGGAGCTCCAGCCCCCTGACCACAGGCATCCTGTCCCCTGGGAAGGAGGAGGTGGCCGTGCTCATCGTCACCTGCCCAAACCCCCGAGCCCGAGATCCACCTTGACCTATTGAAGATGCGTCCAACAAAGGTGCTCATATGCAAGCCAAGCACCCGCGGAGAGAAATGACTCCTCGTGGGCCAATACTTTCCACGGGTAAAGATGGGTCAAGAAGCAGGGGAGACCATGAGTCATAAGAAGTGGCTTTGGATCTTGCTGCTTCTTTTGGTATTTGTAGAAAATAGTGTCAGGACATGTAAGATCTAACTCATCCATCTAACTGCTCTAACCACAAACCCTAAGACTCAGAGCTGCGTCACGGGGGTGAAGGATTTGGGTATCCCTCCCTTGCTGGTCTGGGAGGCCATCGCTTGGGTTACAGTGGTGATTATCACGCCATCAAAAAAAAAAAAAAAAAGGGACACCAGACTGGGCATGGCCAGACCACCACTCAAGGTGACAGACAGGGTTTTCCCCAAAGTGAGAAGAGGCTGCAAAAAAAAAAAAGCACAATCACAGCTCCACGGTCAGGCACAGAAGTCATTGGCAGGAGGATGAGTGCTCCCAAATCATCAAGGTTGCGGGTGCTTTCTTCTTTAGCAGCCAGTGTTTTCCTATCTTGAGGTTCCTCATCTTTCCCGGAGGTGGGTCTCCCACCTTTTCTTGGCAAGAAAGAGCCTGAGTCCTCAGCAGCCTCCCGAGAAAAGGTGTCACAAGCTGTCCCCAGCACCCCAAAGTCCATGCCCACCACTGATCCCGGGGGGGGCTGGTTTTCTCGCACAGCCTTTTGCTGCCCCGTCGTACCAAAAATCATCTGTTCTGCCTCAGAAACCAGCATCATGCCTTGTCCCTAATCCCTAATCCTTCTTCCCACCACATCTCCTGTGCCGTGCAAGAGGGGACGTTATCAAAGGTACAGATCAATGTGTTAAGAAAGCTTTTTTTCCTTTGAAAAACGACCCTGCTCCAACCACTCCCATTGAGAACGCTATTTTTTAGAAGGAGCGGCCAGAAATAAAAGAAGAGAGAAATGCAGGTTTCCTTTGGAAACTGAAACCTGCACATCTGCAAAAACCACGCGTATTTTCTCCCACCTGAGGCTGTGGCCAGCTCTTGCAGACGCGTGTGCTCCGAGGGACGCACAGCACACGGTGTTAAGTCACCAGGACAAGTAGGAATAGTTTTCCATCAAACACAGCAAACCCTATATTCAGGCCCACAAAACGCTCTTGAACCAGTAGAAAAACAAGTGCCGAATTCCTCTGCAATCAAGGCGGGAGTTTCCTCCGGCAGTCTGGGTTTTTTTTCTTTCAGAGATGACAAATTTTGCGAGAGAACCATCCTTCACACAAATTTTTACAGCAAAAGCATCGTCGCTTCTGAGTCAGCCATTGAAATAGCAACTTTGGCCACAGCAGAAGCAGAAAGCCGCTGCTTGGTTAGTCAGAAGAAACTCTACTTTGGTAGAGATAAAGGGTTTCCTGCACGCACGGGCAGCAGCCTTTGCAGCTGGTTTTCTCCACGCAAGCATAAATTCATTTTTCCCAACTCAACACTGCAACTGCCCCCAATCCCCATCCAACATATCCCGTTGTAAAACCAACCAGCACTGTTTTGCAGCCTGTAAAATTGGGGTGGGAAATCTCCTGCCCCTTCCCTCCCAGGTTTGGCTGCTCCCCTTTTTTGCAGGCTAACGCATGCCTTGAGATGCACGCGCCCTACAAACAGAGCACGGAGAGGTCCGTAATAAATGCTTCTGAAAACCAGCAAAGTCCGGCTGCTGCTGTCCTTTGGGATGAGAGGACTCCTGGCTGGTTTTGGGCACCTCCATCCCCAGGAGAGAAGGGATGGACGAGGAGAAAGGGGATGGACGAGGAGAAAGGGGATGGACGAGGAGAAAGGGGATGGACGAGGAGAAAGGGGATGGACGAGGAGAAAGGGGATGGACGAGGAGAAAGGGGATGGACGAGGAGAAAGGGGATGGACGAGGAGAAAGGGGATGGACGAGGAGAAAGGGGATGGACGAGGAGAAAGGGGATGGACGAGGAGAAAAGGGATGGACGACTGGACTGGACCAAGCCTTGGCTGTTCAGCAAAGGATGTTTCTGATGGCGGTCAAGGGGAGAAACCAGCTTCCACCCCCTCCAGTTCAAGAGAAATGAGGGAACTAAGAGGTCTGCGAGCAAGGATGAGAAAGAAAACGGTGGGAACTTGGAGGAGATGCAGAGCTGCATCAAAGTGATGCTGGTTCGGGGAGTGTGGAAGAAGGTCGCTCCTCTTTGAGCCTGATTTTTAGGGCGAAGATCGTGAGACCTGGGCACGTTTCTCCATCTCTTTTTGCAGCAGAAAGCAAGTGCGAGCTCTGCCCCAAGAACTGGATGGTGTACAGGGAGAAATGCTACTGGCTGTCTAAAAGCCATTGAGATGTAAAGCAATGTGGGAAGCATAGGGGGCAGAGCACGGAGACACCTTCCTTTCGAGTCAAGCTGATGCAAAACCTGCATGGAAAAAAAAAAAAAAAAAAATCAGTCCCTTGCTCCTTGGTAGGAGGAGAAAAGAAACAACAGCTTGGATGGAGATGAGTCTCCTAGACGGCTTGATCAGTCACCCTTCTCTGCGAGTCCCCCTACCCTTTAAACTTTTATCCCTGTTTTAAAATAAAATAAAAAGAAGCAGAAACTTGCAGAACTACCTATAAAGCACCACAGGACCCCCCCCACCCCGGGAAAGCGCTGGATGATGGGTGGTACCACTCATACCCAACCTTGCCGATGAAAAGCTTGCTCAGGCACCTTATAACCTCATGGCTCAGCCCCTTTGCTATTGCCAAAACATCAGCGATGGATGAAAAAGATGGATGAAAGCATAACTAGCCCTCCCTTGACCTTTTACGATGATGCAGTCTCTTTCCGTCTCAGTTTCGAAGCTTTGTGCAATGGCTGAAAGCCGTGATCATGGTGTAACCAACCCTCCGGACCAGTACAAAAAGAGGAAGGGGCATGACCAGTTAGGAAATAGCGGGGTTGAAATATTTAACAGTAACTCCTGAGAAACTCAAGATTAAGGAGGAAGAAACCTCCACCAACAATATTGTGTTCTTCCAGGGAATACGGGACGCTGAAAACTCACTGTGTCACCACACTGGGTGGCAAAGAGCTTAATCTCTGAGAAAAGGGCTGCCTTTGGATTGCCTGTGTTATGGATAAGGCCCAACAAAAATCAGGCGACTAAACTGGAGCATTAAGAAGCAGTTGTTGTATTTCAAATTAAAGCACTTATTGCTCCGATAATAAATTCTAATCCTTGGATACTTACACAAAGTGCGTTATTTCCCTTTTTCCTAATAAAAACAGCGGTAGCAGCCATCATCCAGCTACCATCACTATCTCCCAGCCGTGTTGACGATGAGGTTGCCTCATCCCAGCCCAAGCACAGGAGGAAGAGCATTTCTGGTTGCTTTTTCTTCTTTTCCCTTGCTATTTCACGCAAAAGTCTCACAACTGCCTTGAAGGGTCACAAGCAACGCCAAAATTTGGGAAGTGGAAGTACCAAGCCACCCCAAAACCACCCCAAACTTGCACTCCTGCAGCCGTATGGACACAAAATGTGGGTGAAGGACAAATTGATCTCACACTGGAGATGGCCTTTCTGCTGTGCCCCAAATTTGGGGCTTTCTGGGGCACAACTAGTAATTCTGACCAAAAAGCATCCTGCGAGTGGATGCTATGAAAAGCCACATCCTTTGCCACCTTGCAGAGCGGAGAGCGAGATGCTGCTGGGGACGGAAGCCAGCGTGGGGCTTTGTGTTTGTTTGGGGTTTATATTTTTTCCTGCTCAAAAAGGAGATGAGAAGATTCAAAGACAATATTTGGGTCTTCCTCAAAAGCCGGCGAGGGGGATGAGTTGGTGACGCACTGCCACTCTGCGCCGGGACTGTGCTGCAACGAGGGGAGCCCTCGTCTTCTCATTTAGACCCATTTAGAGGCGGGGAGAGGACGGAGCGAAGGGGAGAAGCGGTGCTAATGGGAGAGGAAAATGCAGGAATAGGGGGGAAAAAAAAAAAGTGCTAAACTGTGGGATGAGAAGGAGCAAAACTAAAACAGAACAGAAAGGCCTGCTAGGCAAAAAAAAAAAAAGGAAGCAAGTTTCACCCTGGCTTGGTTTTAACGTCTCAGCAGAACAGAAACGTGGAGTTTCAGCAGAAGTTTGCTCTGGGGTTGGTTTTCAGAGAAAGGAAGAGAAAACAAGCAAATTCAAAACCCCAGAGGCATAGTGAGCTGCAGCCGGGGAAAGCTGTGTATTTGGGGTTTGGTTTATTCAGGTTTTTTGTTTCTTTGCTTGTTTGTTGTTTGTTTGTTTGTTTGTTTTTTTAAGGGGTGTTGAGCAGCTACATCTCATCACGGACATACAGAAAGTGCCAAACCGTTGACCCTTTACAGCAATGGGGAGTATTTTTGCAGCGCTACAACCCACAAAAGCAACGTTAGAAACCAGCCAAGCCGATAGCAAGGCAGACCCCACCACAAAGTCCCGTTTCGCTACCGAAATCCTCATCTTTTCACCCGTTATACCTGTCTCCAGCTCGCAGATACGCTGGCAGCAGAGGGGCTGAGCATCCTCGGCGTCATCGGGATGGCCGCTGCCGGCACAGGGCTCTGCCTGTGGGTCTCATCTTGGGAGAGGTGGGTGATAAAAAAAAAAACCCAAATCGATTCAAACTTCCTTAGTTTTCCCTGCAAAGCCAAAACGCTTAGAGGCAATTAATTTACCCCTCCTCAAGGTTTTACTTCCCCTCCAGTCCCCAAAGGTGGAAAAGGGAGAGGAGACGTGCTGATCAGCACAATGAATTGGGGGATGAGCATACAGAAGAGGGAATAGCGATCTGCATCCCCGGCACGCCTTCGAGGCTGAAGGGATTTGCCCAGCGAAGACGGGAGATGCAATAAAACCGGGGCTGCAGGTGGGTTTGCAGCGACGTGGCCGGTCCTCCCCATTCCCCAGGTGAGGAGGGACATGGGGACGCATCGGGGTGAGCAGAGACGGACCCGTCATCCCTCTCGTCTCATCCCCGTGCTCTCCGTCCGGACCCCCATTGCTTTTATCTACCCGTTGCTGTGGGGAGGTGCCTCCTGTTCCCTTTTTTTCCCCCCTTTTTTGCACTTGAGAAGATCCAACGCTTTGAACCCAAGGAGCAGAAGAGCTCCCAAAACATCCCACAGTTATTAATCTTATTAATTATACATCAAACAACAGGAAGCCCTGAAAGGGAACCACCCTAATTTTCCCAGAACCGGTTGCTCTCCAGTCAAGAAAAATAGTTGCAATAAAAATAATCAGATTCAGCACTCAGCCTCTGGTAGATCTAAAAGCAGACATGGGAGCAGAGGTTCCTTTTCTAAGTTTCTCTCGTTACCGGGAAGTTAAAGCCAGCGATTCCCTCAAGGAATTTGAGTGGTTTTTTCCCACCAGCTCATGGTACAGAAATGAGTCACCCAAATCCCGTTGGATCTACCCGGCCCTTGGCGCGTTGTTTGCGTTGTGTCCCCTCCTCCTGGCTGACTGCTCAAACTCAACGTCTTCTCGTGGAAACTGGGGGTTGGAAAGGCGATTTGGGAGAAATCGCTGCCTTTTTGAGGTTTTTTCAAAAGATGGGTTAGCCCAGCTTTGCACTTACCTCTTTTGAGCAGTTTCCAGCAGCCGTCTTCATCCCCAGCTTGGGTTCATTTCCTCTGAATTTGGGGTTTTATGCTGAAAGCAGAAAAACCTGGGCAGCTCCAGGGTGATGCATCCCCCCGTAAGCATCTCAAGCAGGGGATCGACCAAGAGATCCAACTCTTAACGGGCCTGATCCCATCCTGAAAGCAAAATCCCGCTTAGGAAAAGGTATGTTATACCTTGTCCTTTATTTTGTTGGGGAGCATCACTGGTCTTTTTGTCACCCCCTTTCCTCAAAGAGATTTTTAATGCTGCATTTCAAGCATTCGCAGGAGCACAAATCCATGTGGATCTCCTGCAAATTTGCCTCTAGAAAGACCAAACAAGCCAATTAGGATTTTTGTAGCTGAATGCAACAGGTTTTGTGCTTCCCGCATCACCAGCTCCATTTTTTCCTCACCTCTCTGCAGTGGGATGGGAGCAGCGCTAGGACCCAAAGAGCTGCTAGAAAACACCCCCAAAATTAACTGGTGTCCTGTAAATCAAGCGCATCACATCCTTCCTCTTTGCTGCCGGTTAAAAGCAGGTAGGAAAGAAAATCTATATCTATCTATCAGTCCATGCCAGTGACAGCACCAGGAAGAGGAGGAGGCTGCTTTCCCCAACGGGGGAAGACCTTCAGGCACCTTCCTTTCTCGCCCCAGGCTGTTCCATACCTTGAAAAAGCAGCTTTGCTTTCGGAAACAGTTCTTTGTGGGCTGCCGCAGAGGGTGGAAGAGCAAAGCACGAAGGGAGATGCAACAGCTAGGGCACGACAGCGAGCGTGGGGTTTCAGCTGTGACTCCAGACACAAAACCCACCACCGCTTCTGGTCTCTGAGCTCGCTTTTGCTCCATGGGAGTAATAAAAACCCCAAAAACCTCTGCTGACCTGAACCTTAATGCCACGAGGGCAGTGACCGGCCACGGCACCGACCACTGCCCCAAGCCAGATGTGCCACGGCGCTCAGCTCCCGGCGCCTGCGGGAAGCTCCCCGGTAAGTGAATTTGCTCGGTGCCGTTGCACAGCAGGCGCCGGGCTCCTCCTGGCCTCACGGGATTTCTGCTCGGTGATGGAGGGGGTTTGGAGCAGCCGATGTTCCCGATGCTGCCGGACGCCTATCGTACAGGAAAGCACAGGGAGGAAAGACTTCCTCGTGTTTTTTCCATCCGTTTCCTGAGCTGATGGTGGCCAAAGCCCAATGCTTTGCTCTCAAGCAGGTTCGCTGCCTGTCTCCAGCCTGGGGCAGAGCGATAGCACAAGCAGGCTTCTTTTCCATAGCCTGATTTTCTTGGAAAGGAGAAAAAAAATACAGCCAGCCCCCAAGGACACCGCTACCGCTCCGTGCAGAGCTTCATGTACTCACTTTTTTTTTTTTTTTTTTTTTTTGTTTTTGTTTTTGGTTTTTTTTTTTGGTTTTTGGTTTTTTTGGTTTTTTTTTTGACCATTGCAGCTCAGCAAGGCCGAGTAGGAGCCATGCAGCAACCGGCAACCTCTCCCCATCACATCGAGCATCCCAAGGGCTTTGCTTTGGGTTCTTCCCTTCCCCAGGGCACCTCTGGGTGCAGCACGGGAACGAGAGGAGCTGAGCTCTGAGGCTTTGCAGTTTTGTTCACTGCGGCTTCCCCCGACAAGCGAGCAAGGCGGCTCGTGGGTTTTGTCAGCTCCGTTGCTCCCGCAGACACTTGCAAGGTTTTCTCACTAAGCGGAGCGAGATGGGGGGACCTGCCTGCTGAAAAAAAGGATGTTAAAAACAGTGCAGAAACCAGAGAAGAGCTGCCTCCTCCCTCACTCCCAGTTTGGGTTGCGTTGCAGGTCCTTGGTGGTACCGGGCGACTGCTGGGAGCTGGATCCATCCTCATTTCAGGTGGAAACGACTCCCAGTCCTGAGCCAGGGCATGGAGGCCCCGACCAGCACGTGTTCCTGGGAAACCTGCCAGAGCAACAGCAGCCGATGGGACATCCCGGAGCTCAAACGCTCCCTGAATTGCTTCCAGCTGCAGCTGAGGCAGCAGCTGCGTGAGCAAGGAAGCCACCAGGCAGCAAGTACCGCAGCTCAGCATCACCCGCAGCTTTGGGGCTGTGGATGGAGACCCCCACCTTGTTAGGGGTGCTGGAGGGTTGTTGTCCCCTTTCCACATGGAAGAGGGGAACAACAAGGCCGGGAACATTGGGAAGGCACCCCGAGACCCCCCCCAGTCCTCCCAATTGCTGTCCCCATCCACATCACCCTCTCCCTGCACAACCCTCAGCCCCTTCCTCTCTTGCTCCTCTTGCTTTCCCCCCACACCAGGGGAGATTTTTCCAGCATGGGCACAGTCCCCGTTTTTCCAAAAATGCACCTGGAGGGGCTCAAAGTGCAGAAAAAGCCTCGAATGTCCCCGGGGTGTTGCAAGAGCCTGGTGCCCCCAGCTCTGCCCCTCGCCCCGTGGCACCCAGGGCACCAAGGACCACTCACACTCATCCTCTGCCGCAGGCATCTCGGCTTGCCGGCTCCGTCCCGCAGGCTGGCAGCCTCTTCACAGTCAAGTGCTACTGGTTTTCTATAAAAACCAAAGCCTGGAAGGTGGTGAAGGCCAGCTGTTCATACCAGCGACCTCAGCTGGTCATGCTGGAGAGCGTGGAGGAGAAGGTAAATAACTGCGGGGGGAAAAGGCTCAAGCGTTGCCCCTGCATTTGGTTTTTAAGCTTTGCTTTCTACAAAAAGCCACACAGCCTCCAGACTGTGCCTAACCTTTCCTTCCTGGCTTGCAAAGTGCCCAAGCCCAGGGTGCCAGGCAGGATTTCAGGGTAAAAAAACATAAATCTGAGCTCAGGGGAGGCGAAGGGAGAAGGGCAAAAGCATGCAAGGGCAAATACATGGGCTGCCAGGCTCCTCTATCACCCCAAAAAACACTCTTCCCCTGGCCATCGTCTCCAGACCACTCTCCCACCTCTTTCAGAGCACCCACCGACCTCTCCAGCCCCCGGTCTGCAGCTGGGACGTGCCAAGCTCATCCCAGACCCGATCCCCACGGGCAGGATCGGGTCTGCACCCCACGCGATCGGCTCTGAGCCTCCGTCCCTCCTCTCCCAGGCTTTTGTCGGAGAGAGGATCAGAAACACCTCCGGAGCCTGGATGGGGCCGAGCATCAACCAGATGAGAGGGAAAGAGTGGATGCGGTGGGATGGGTCCCCTTTACAGAAAGCCTTGTGAGTGCTCTGGTTCACGAGCAGGTTGCAATAACCACATCCCAGGGGAAATATTTCCCAGCCCGATGCTCACCACAGACCTGGCTGCTCCCAAAAATCCCTCTGGGGCCAGCAGCAACGCTCACGGGAGCAAATTAAACCAGAGCAACACAGGTTCGGTCTCTGCAGCCCGGCTGCTAAAGTGCGAGAAGAGAGGAAAAAGCGATTAAACCATTATTCCTATTTTACACCCAAAGGCAAAGTGCAAAGACAGGGAAATTTCAACCCGTTAAAAAGCAAGACGACTGCCCCAGTGGTGATATTTTTCATGCAGAGGTGCTGTCGTAGCCACAGTGACCCCAGTACAGAGAAAAAAAGCAGTTTCTGATAGAGCTACTATTTATTAGACCAAGTAGTACGCACATGGGGGTCTGGGGAGGAGAAACAAGTTTTTTTGGGGAGCACAGGCTCCCCCACCACTTCTGCTTCCCCAACACAGCTGGAAAAACACGAGACAAACGGGCGGTACGTTCCCATGCTCGAGGCTGAGCCGACAACTGCTGACCCAGTTCAGGTTTTGGGGGAGAAAACCCCCTAATGAGATCAAGCCTGTTACTGGAAACACAGCGTGCAAGCGCGTGACGCCGGGCTGATTGCCATCACAGCGCTCTCCAGGTCTCCGGCGCTGGGTCGCACGACGACGGACGCTTGTGTCACGATTCGGAGCGGTCAAATGCAGCGTTTCGTTGCACTGGGTTCGTCAAAGTGACCACCGAGATTTAAGCCAGAGGAAACGACACAAAGAACAATGGGACACAATCGGTTTCGGGCAGTTCAGCACGATGCCAAAACACATCCCAGAGCATCCGTTCGGTGGTTCCTTGCCAAGGGTGGGACCCTCTCCCAGGCGCTCGCCACGAAGAGCTCCGAAGCCATTTCTGTTTCGTTTCTCCTCTTTGCATTTCTGCCCCTCGCCTCCGGCTCCTCCAAATCCACCAAAACACCAAAACGCCAAAACCAGCAGGCCTGAGCTTCGCAGCGCAGCAGCTGCCGGCAAAGCGTGGAGCGCTCCAAGCCTCTTGAATATTCCCAAGTCTTTGTGCAACTGCAAAAGCTGGAAAGACACTAGCGGTCAGGCTAAAGTAAGGATCCTTTGGTCACAGCTCCGTGCCACTGCCATGAGGACTTTCTGCTTTTGTAAGGTAAAATTAAAATAAGTATATACCATCGGGACACTCACTACCATGTTGTGTAGGGTTAACAGCAGCTCGTGGTTGATCTCCTCTGCCGAGGGGGAAGTTTCAGGTGAAATTCAGAGGGATTTCTGAATCCTTCTGAATCCCACTGGGGCGCTTTTGCGGGTGGCTGCAGACAGAGTATTTCATCTGGAAGCACCAGTCGCTGCTGATCCCGTCGACGCTGATATAGGCACATTGTCCCTTGCCCCGGACATCGAACCTGCACCAAACAGCAGAAGGAAAACTCAAAGGGAAGCAAACGGGCTGCTGTCAGCTGCAGGTCAGCAGCTGAGCATCTCCCATATGGGTTAACGGTGCTGCAAGGAGCAGGGACCACCCTTCCCAGCAAAAAGCCCACCCCATGCAGAACCAAAACTGCCTCCCGCTCCCTAAAGGAGGGAATATTTTCAGTTGCTTGGCCCCAGGGGGGTTCATCCAGGGCTGCCCTCAACCCCCTGCCAGCATCTGCATCGCACAAATCCATGGACTGCTCTCCAAGCGCTTTGGCTCAAGCAAGAAAAGCGGTGTTTAATTGCTCCCACCTCATTAAATTTATATATATATATGTGCGTGTGTCTTCTTGCATTCAATCCCTGACCCATCTCAGCCCAGGACATGGTTAAGTTCTCCAGAAGAAGACGGGACGTACGGGTTGTTGAAGAGAGACCCGTTGAACCATTTCCAAGGTCCAGAGCCTTCCCTTCGGAGACCGACCCAGTAGTGCAAAGAGCTCCCATAGCGCAAGAGGAAACGCTAAAGGGAGAAATAGCAAGCGTCATACGTATCTGCACGGTACGCCCAAATCTGCTTCCCAAAAGCCATCGACGCATCAGCTCCTCAGCGGTTTCTCATTTACCAGCTCCTCCCGGGTGTCGACGGTGGCCAAATGGGCTCCGAGAGAAAGGCAAGAGATCTGACTCCTGTTCCAGTCCGCTTCATCCTCCACAAAGTAAAAGCATTTCTCCCCGTACCCGATCCCGTTTTCCAGGCAGCTGGGAAGGACGAGAGCGGGGCAGGACGGACAGGACGGGCATTTCTTAGCTGAAAATAAGCAGAACGCGTCCTGGTGACTTACGCCGCTGGGTTTTTCTCCAGGGGAGGAGAGGACTTTGGTGGTGGGCACCCCCACCCTCAGCCACTTACCCGCCAGCGCGATGATGGCGAGAAGCAACGCTGCTACGACCACGGTGACCCCGATGGGGACTTTTTTATCTTTAATGCACTTGAGGTTAAAACCTGGGGACAAACCACGTGGAAGAGGCACAGCCAGCAAACCCATGGCGGGAAGAGCACCCCGCAGCTCTTGCGTTCCCCCCATGGCTGCCTTCGACACCTTTAAATGCAGCCACAAAGCATGGGGGGGGGCCACAGTGGGGTGCAGGCTCAGTTCAGGGGGGGCCTCTCAGTGCTTTCATCAGCCTCCAAGGATTTTTAGGGCTGCCTGACCTCAGTGCGTCCTCTCCACCACAAGAGATGGGCACCATCCCCCAGACCCTCAGCTTGGGCTGCCCTGCGCCTCCTGCAGCCGGCAAACAGCTTTCCCTTTCTTGCATCCTCCTCACCCCAGCTATTTTAACTAAATTTGAGCTGCCCGCATCACGCTAAGCCCAGCCCTGAGCTCCGAAACAACATCCTCAAGACAAGACCGGTGCTTACTGGTCCCTCGCTTCACTCAGCTGCGACAGCATCATTACAGCAGTTGAGTGTTTGCTTGTGCAAAAGCAAGATGTGCATGCAAAGGAAGTGTTATCGGTAATGCTATAAAGTTACTCAAGTAGGAAATTACTAACCTTGGGTGTTTTCCTCCCAGGACAATCAAGGGAAAATGCAGCTTTTCCCCTCACCCAGGTTACTCACATAGCAGGAAGGCAAACAGGAATTCTACTTTCAACAAACCAGGACTCGCTTCGTTTTTTCAAGCTCTTGAAGCCTCTAGGAAAGGGGACAGTGCCTATGTACCTGCGCCATGAACAGCTTCTGCCATCCCTGGTGCCAGCAGCACCCTCCGGGGACAAGGGCGTCCTTCCACTCCCCCAGCAACAAGTGAGCAGGGTCAAGACCACCTCGAGACCACAGCACGGCACCAGGGACCAGCCAGGTCCTTCTCCGTCCCAGGACGCTCCTGCGGTCACTAAAATAAGACGACAAAAAGCTCATAATCCCCCCCAAAACCTCAGTGCTGCTCGTCACAGCACTTTTCTCAAAATCTCTTTTTTTTTTCCTCAAAGCTCCTTTTCTCCATTTTCCCATGTCCCAGCCTGCCTTCACTCTGAATTATTGCTTCTCAAAACCTCCCACGACAGCATATTTTTCCGTGTTGTTCTTGCAAACTGTTTTTCTAAGTTATTTTGGGTTTTGACCTTTCTGTGGACATGGCCCTTTCCCAAAGGCCATGGCAAAACATTTGCAGATTCAGTTCTCTCCTCAGAGAAGGAAAAAAAAAAGTCCCACAAGAACTATTTGTAGAACATTTACAAGAAACTTCAAAGAAACAGAACAAGAAGCCACCAATGCAAAAGAGAAAAACCTGCAGCTGCTGTTGTCAGCAAGCCCTGGAAATCACCAACAGCTGCAGCTCCTCTAGCAAAGAGCTTCCCTATCTACTAAACACACATACATATGTGTATATATATATATAACCCTGACGTCAGATGCACAGATGGTGTTCCTGTTTAATAGCAGCACTGTAAATACAAATTACGTTACCAGCACCTGCCCTTTCAAACTTCCTCAATTTGCAGCAAATATTTTCCAGGTAAGAACAACCTTTACGTGTTCGCAAAGGTAAGGGTCAAAAGGATATTTTTTTTTTCCTCCCCAAACACTTGGTTGTTGAATACGGTTTAATTGATGGAGCATTTTGCTACTGTCCCAAACACCCAAACCCAAATTTCTCCTGCTGCAAGCTGCAGCTTGGTGCGTTTTGGAGTAAAACAGCAGGCGATGGAGGAGGAGGAGGAGGAGGAAAGACACCAAGTGGGGAACAACAGAAACCCGATCATCAGAAAATATTCCCAAACACTCTGGGCTCGTGGAAAATAAAGGACTTTTGTGTCCCAAACAGCGGGTCAGATTACAGGCGAACATTGTTCTAGCTCACGGCCTTGGTACGGGGAAGCATTGCTCCCCAGTGAAGCGATGTCTTTGCAAGCGGCACACGGAAATAAATCAATAGGCGTTTTTGTCCAGCGCCCAAGGAGCGAGGAATCCGTGCAGCAAACAGGACTGAGTCCCTTGTGCCCTGCCAACACCCAAATACTGCTGCAAAAAAGGAAAAATCCACCTTTTAGCTGCAAAAAAAAGAAAAATCCACCTTTTAGCCGCAAAAAAAAGAAAAAAATCCACCTTTTAGCCGCAAAAAAAAGAAAAAATCCACCTTTTAGCCGCAAAAAAAAGAAAAAATCCACCTTTTAGCTGCAAAAAAAAGAAAAAATCCAACTTTTAGCCGCAAAAAAAAGAAAAAATCCACCTTTTAGCCGCAAAAAAAAGAAAAAATCCACCTTTTAGCCGCAAAAAAAAGAAAAAATCCACCTTTTAGCTGCAGGGGTATTCTACGCAACAGGGGACACAGTGAGGTGTCGCTGCAAGGAGACGCCCTGGGGTCACCAGGACCCCAAAGTGGGACCCACAGCCGGGGTTAAGCTGGAGCGGGAATCCCAGGGGAGAAGGGAGCTGAGGGGGAAGATCCCAGAGGGTGGAAAAAAAAAATCCTGTCCCCGAATGAAGCGAGGAGGTTCCCATCTGCGGGGCTTTGCAAGGCGGCCCCGGCGCCCGTCTCTGCAGGCTCCCAACTCGCCCTCCACATGCTCAAAGGAAAATGGGCTTTTCCACTCCAGCTTCCCAGTCCAAACTCGCCGGGAAAGCGCTGCTGAACTTGGGGGTTCAGCTTCCAGGAGCTGCTGGGAGAGGACAGATAAGCTCCCACTGAGCAACCGACTTCTACCGCGTGTTTTTCTCCGTGGTGGAGAAAAAATTGCAGATTTCTGCACTCCATGCCCACAGCCTTCATCCAGATGAGGGATTTAAACACACTCAGGGATGCTCTCTACTCCCGAACCCCAAATTTATCCCCTACCTGTAGTACTGGAGCGAGAATCCAGCAAATTGGAAACAGCCAGAGGCATCCAATACCCAATACCAAGCAGCCAAAACTCACGCCTTCCCCCAACGCTTTCTGCAGGAACCCCCTCTCTGTCTGACCAGCACTGACACCTTCGGAACCTCTTCAGCACCGTCCCTGTGGGTTTTTCCCCCTTAATCTCACACCCTCCTCCATCCCCCAAAGGCAGACGGGGAGACGGGGGAGCAGCTGCACCCCAAACCCCGGCCAGGCTCTGCCGGGACTTGCAGAATCAGAGCAAAGCTACAACCCACTGGGGCTTACAAGACACCCCCAGGTCGGGTGCTTTCGGGGTACAGCAGGAGCAAGTCACGCCATTGCTTAGATGCGATCAGCATCAAGAGCGATTTCTCTGCTCCATCTTCCCGGCTAGCGCGATCGTTAGGGACCTGGGAAAGCTCACTTCGCTTTTCCGTGATGTAAGGCACCACACCAGGGGGTGAGGCCAGACAAAGGCATGAGCAACAAATGATTTCAGCCAGTCGCCGTACAGTTTCCCCCGTCGAGAATTCCCCTGTCCCCTTGTCCCACAGCAATCTCTGGAATTCAGAATTAGGCTCAAGTTTAAACTTGCTTCACCCAGGTCCAGCCCAAACCTCCCACCACGCAACGCTTCCCTACCCCCTTCCCTTGAGGCTTTGACCCCTGGCTCGTGCCCCGTACCTCTCCGCTTGGTCCCAGGGAAAGGCAAACGCCTGGAAGCCCACCGATTTCAGCGCTCCCAGCCCTGTTACTGACCGGCTCAAGGCTTTGCAGCCCACGCCGGGACACGGCATTGCCCAGCGGCGGGCGGAGGCAGGTTGGCATCCTCGGATTGTCCTGCCCGGGGTGTCCTCGGGGTGGTGACGGGCTGGGAGTCTCTCGAGAGCGCCCGTCCTGTCTCTTGTGCTACAGAGAAACACAGAGGGGACGGAAAGCTTTCTATGCATTCTCCAGCCAAAAAAAGAAAGAAATAAAAGATTTTAAGAACTGAAGTTCTCAGCAAGGGCAGAGCAGGTGAGCCTTTGGGGTTGTCTCAGTGCAGACGCGTGAACATAAAAACCAGAAGCACTCCACGCGCCACCTAAACAAACCAGCTCAAAGCCCATTTAATTATTGCAGGATTTACCACTGCTGACCTTCCTCTACTCCCTCCAGCACCCGTAAGGGCAGCGGGGAGGTGGGAGCTGCTCCAGCCTTCGTACCTCCGTGTCCTCCAACCTAGGTGGCAAAAGGGGGGGATGGAGGCAGAGATATTTCCCTCCCCTTGGAGCTTTTCCCCCTCCTTTCCTTTCTCCCAGCTTTTTTGCAGCGTCCTTAAGTAACTCCCATCCGCTCACACTCCCTTTTGGGTCAAACCAGCTGCTTCAGTAAATTCCACCAAGAAAAAAAAAACCAACCAGGAGAGGATGGGCAGCAGGGATGGCATCAGCTCACAAACGTCCCCCCGAGGGCATCAGCTGGTGCTGCCCATCAGCATCTTCACCCACACAGACGTTTTTTAGGTGACAGATCCCATCTGCCTTCCCCACAAAGAAACGTTTGCCAGCTCCCCGGCCAGGGCTTCTTCCCCAGTTGAAAGCTTCAGTTCCTTTTCCAAAACAAGTATTTAAAAAAAAAAACCAACAAACATAGGGCCAAAGCTATCGCCATCAATCACAGCTGGTGCCAGGAGACTCAGGCAAAACTATTTCTGAGCTCACCCGTGGGAGGGTGATGCTGGATTTCCCCCCCCCGACATCATAATTGGAGAGAAACTGCCAGGAAAGAGCAAGCAGAGCTGGGGAACAACAGAGGCGATGTTTTGTACCTGACGAAGACGCCGGTTTCTCTCCCCCCCTTCGGCAGCAACCCCCTGCTTTCAGGGCAGCGAGCTGGTGAGAGCAGGGGCTCCAGGCAGGAGGAGCAGCCCGGGGAGACGCGTGTGTCTGCACAGGGGCGTGTTTGCACGTGCAAGGCTGCGTACGGGGCTCTCGGGGCCCCCCTAATCCTGATCCCCCCCCAAGGTGCTGCCGCAGGAGCCCCAGAAGCAGCGGTGGGTGGTAGGGACAAACCCAACCTGGATGGTGGGTGAAGAAACCTCGCTGCATCCCCCGCGAGGGCAGCGATGGTGTGGCTCTGTGGAAGGGCAGGCATCAGGGCTGCTGCCAACGGCCCCTTCCCAGTGCTCCCAGTCCATCCATCCGCAAGCATCCCAGTCCAGGCGGCTGTTTTCACACAGCAGGGACAGGAGGCAATGCGATACCATGCAGTCCCACCGAGCTTTTCAGCTTGCTCTGAGCTGGGGAAACCCTGGTTTTGGAGGTTTATGTTATAAGGAGAAGCTCTTATCTCTTCCCCATCACCCCAGATGTGGCAGCTGTGGCCGAGACTTCCAGCCGTCCCCGTATCCCGTGTCCCCCATCCCTTGCTCAGCAACACAGGTTTCGGGTGTTTGCCCTCCTTGGGCTCTGGGCCAGGCACTGCTTCGCGGCGAGCTCACTTGCTGGGGTTTTAGTTTTGGATTTAATTCCCCCACCTCCTTTTTCCTTTTGAACCCTAACGCTCTCACCGCTGCGCTTCCTCTCTTGCCTTTGCAGTGCCGCTGCGAGCACTGCGCCACGAGCATCCGTCTCCTCCGCTGCCCGTCAGTCCCTTCCCAGCATGAGCCGCCTCCCGGGTCCGCTGTGCTGCGCCTGGGGTGAAAGCACGACCTGAGGATGGGGATGGTCCAGGAGGAAGATTGAGGGGGACGCTGGCATGGGCAGAAAGCCCAAGGGCATCTCCCCTGGGGGCTGGATGGGGGCCCTGGTGCACCCTGGAGCCACGGAAGGGCGAGGCAGGCGCAGGGGCAGGCGCTGCCAGGCAGAAGGGGACAGGTCCAGCGTGCGCGAGGGCGTGCGCGCACAAGCGGGCTGATCTGGTACAGAAGGATGCTCTTTCCAGCCCTCCCCATTAGCAAACTTGCTTGAGAACACCACACAACGGAGCCCAGCTAATGTCATTGTTAATTTGAGCAGGAGATGGTCGTTGCACAACAACGTCAGCACCGGCTCCCGCATCCCCCCGCCGAGGGCCTGATCCTGGCCCGTCCCCGAGCGTCTCTGCCGGCCACAGCCCAGCTTGCAGCCCCCGGCTCAGAGCTGGGTGGCTTCTTTCTGGCAGATCCACTGCAATCCTGCGCTGCAGCTGTCGGAGACGATCCTGTCCTCCCTGACCACCCCACAGGCTCTGCCTCCATCCCAGGGCCTCAGCTGGAACCTGCGGGTGCAGGAGGGAGCCCACGTCACGGCACGAGGCTCCCGCGGGTGACGGTGGGGGTGCCCACCCCGACACCCATCCCTCCCCAAAGCGCTCACCGGCTCCGGTCCAGGCGGGAGCCGTTCAGCCAGGTCCAGCCTTTCTCAGCAGAGGGGTTGGAGAGGCCGATCCAGAAGTAGCTGGTGGGTTTACGTACCATTTCCTTTACAAAACCCTATATCGGGGAGAGGGCAGGTGGTGACGCCGATGTGCCACGGATCGCCATCCCGAAACAGGCTCCAGCCCATTCCCGCGCAGCCCCATCCCAAGGCCGAGCCCCACCGGTGTCCCCCACGCTCTGACGCTGGCAAAGGCGCCCAGAGGCTCAGGCACAGGGGTGGGTGCTGACCCCAGATTTCTGGGCAAGCCCTTAACCCTTCCCCAGGTGCCAGCAGCCCCTCGGGTGCAGCCCTGGGACCCCTCCCACCTCCCCAGTGCCATCGGTCCCTTTACCAGGTCAGCCTGGTCCCCCGGCATCAGCAGCTCGGCACTCCGATTCACACAGTCCTCCCGGCTCTCGCTCCAAGGCTTGACCTCGTTGGCAACCCAATAGCACTTGGTCCTGTGCAGCGTCCAGCCCACGGGGCAGAGCTTGCACCCCTCACCCTCTGAAAGACAGTCAGTGCCACGTTCAGCCACCAAGAAGCCGCTGGTCCCCTGCAGACCCAAAGACGACCAAGTGTTTTAAGTCCTGTTTGCTCCCCAGGAGCACGGGGATGCCCTGAGCTTCGCTCGGTTCTCCAACCTAGAGATGCTACAAGTTTTTGGGAAAGCTGATGGTGCGGAGACGCAGCGTGGCCGGCGCAGTTACCTTGCAGCTTTGACGAGCAGAGACCTTTCCTCAGCTCCGAGGTGATGCTCTCCAGGTTGGTGTTGCCGTCTCCTACGCTCCCATTCCCACTCCCATTTCTGCAGGTGCTTGGGTTCTCCGGCTGCTGGTGGAGAACTGCAAGGGAAGGATGGAGCAGGAGAAAGGGACTGGCTCCCCCAGGCACGATGCCCGCTGAGATCTACCCGCACGTGGCCCCAGCAGGCTGCAGGGAAGCGTCTGGGATGGATCCTGACACCGCGCGGGCGCTCAGAGCCCTCCAGCCCTCCCCTCATCCTTCCCGTTATCTCAGCTCACCTCGAGCCTTGACCTGAGCATCTCACGGGGGGGGGGAGAATTGGCCTCGGGGTCCCAACCCAGAGCAGACCCCAGACCGTCTTCTTTTGGGGTACGGGGTCACCGCTTCTGAGCTCACCCCGCGGCTTGGAACTGCCTCCACCCACTGCTGCTTTGCACTGGGCAACAGGATGCGGCCCCTCCACCCCCTGCATACGAGGTACGGAGGCATCAAACGGGACGGCTGCAGAAAGCCCCGTAGCGTCTGACCGCTACGGAAGTGGCCTCTTCTGCAAAACAAGCCGTGCTAGCCTTTGTGCAGCCCGGAGCGGCCTGACGCAAGGGTGAAGGGCTCTTCATCACCTTCTGACTACCCCTTGCAGCACAGCGTGCCCACAGACACCCGCAGTGCACACGACCAGCTCGCGGCAGCTTTATTTTGCGGTCTCTCCGGTGCTGGGCTCACGCCAAGTTCAAACAATCATCCCCAGATGGCTGCTGGCCCCAGATCCACCCTACAGCGGGGACAGCAGATCCCTACAAAGCCCCTGCACCCCAGCTCGCAGCTTGCACCCAAAGCTGCTCCCACACCCTGAGCATCACCTGCGTTTTGCAGCTCTTGGCCCCGGCGAGGGCACGGTGCTCAGGGAAGCTCGAGCCTGATCCCTTTGCTCCTTCCTCCATACCCCTGTGCCAAAACCTTGGCAGATCCATCCCCACAGCTCAAATCCACACCCGAGTCCCTCCCCAGCACAAGATCCCTTGGATCTCCCTCCCTTTGGAGGATCTCCTCCCCAAGATCCGTCAGACATTTGAGTCTCCCCTCCACCTGCTTGGCGTGGTTTGGGGGTGCTGTGGGTCAGGGCAGCATCAGATGCCACCAGCAACATCACACTGGGCACAAGACTAATTTTGGCAGGGCTCCGCGTGACTCTGAGCTCGGCCACGGGGTGTCAAATTCTGACCCTGACAAAGCTGAGAAGTTTCCAGTGGTTTCCCCTCACCAGTCAATATCTCCTCCACTCATCAGCTCTAAGAAATTCTGATAAAAACCTGCTTCCTTGCACCGATGTGCGTCAGCCAACGCAGATCATAAAACCCAGATTTGCCTCCTACGCAAGCACCTGGGCCAGCACCCCAGGAGCAGGGACCCCCTCCCCGCTCTTTGCGTGGTCCCCCCTTCGGATTGCCCTTCGGTTGTCCCCGTGCTGGCAAGCGGAGCTACTCACACGAGCATCCCATTGCCACCACTCCCACGCCGAGGAGGAGGTTCCCGGTCCAGCCGGCCCAGAGAGCGGTTCGGTGCCACCGAGGACAGCCCGATGCTGCAAGGGAAAGACTTGTTAGCAGAAAAACATTGCCGCGCCCAGCGAGCCCGATCTGCAGCGCAGATTTGGGCTATTTTCTCCCCAAAAGCAGCTCAGAGCCTGGCAGCCCTCCACGGTTCTGCTGCTGGTTGTTCAAAAGCTTTGGTCAATCGTCCGCATTTCACCGCTGCTGCCCTCCTCCGTTTCACACTGATCCCGCTGGCACTGCGGTAAAATTGCTCGTGATGAGGTTGGGTTGGTTTTACCCAGGTGTCCAAGACTCCAAGAATGGGGAATTTCCTGGATGCTGTAAGCCATTAGAAACCCAAAGGCTTAAGTCAAAGTCAGAGGTGCGCCAAGATGGGAGGTGTGCCCCACCACGGCATCCTTCCTCCGCGCCAGGGCAAAACTAACTGAATTTGGGCAGGTTTGGAGCCTTTGCTGGCTGGGTGCGGGGGGATTTCTTCTTGCCAGAACAAGAACGGGCCCTTGGGATGGGTTTTAGGAACCAGTCCCTGAAAATGCACTTGCTGCGGTGGCCGAGCCCTGCCTCACAAGCTTCGGGAGCTCAGCTGTCAGAGTTCAGCCTCGCCACGCCAGGACGACGTTCAAACGGCCAAGCTGGGGGCAGCTAGGGCTTACAAATACCGGTGCAAAACGGAGGCTTGATCTTGGCAGGGCTGCAGCCGAAGCAGCCGCACGAGGAAGGATGAGGGGGGCGTAAAGGGGGCAACGCCATCCCCAAGGGCAGCTGCAGGCAGAAAAGAAGTATTTAACCCCAGGGCAGCAAGCGTGAACGCAAGCCCGCTTGGTTTCCACGGTGGGGGAATCCCATTTAATTGAGCCACGGCAGGAATCCGGGCACGGAGCGAAACGGTGAACCCCGTTTCAAAGAAACCCTACAGCCGTTTCAAGACAAAACTACCGAAGGGATCCCAAGCAGCAGCTGGGATCATCCCTTATCACACCACCCCAGCCACGGGCCCCTTCCCCTGCCTGCACCACCCGGAGCCTGGGAGTCTCCCAACACAGCCACAGCCCCCCCCCAAAAAAAAATAAAAGGCCCCCAAACCCGCGATGCACTTACTGCCAGGCTGAGGAAGCGACTGCAGTTTCCTGCAGCGTTTCCCGGGACCAATATCCAGGTCAGCATAAATAATTTCCCCAGCCATAGTGGGAGAGGTGAAAGGACCACCAGCCGCGCCCCTCCCTTGAACGGCGGCAATCCAGCACTCGGCAAGTCTGGTTTTTCTGAGGTTTTTCACTCCCCCAGCTCAGCTTTGCAAGCTCCTCTCCAAGCTAGAGGTCAGCGAGGAGAAGCGCGAGCCTCTGAACGCTCGTCAAGCGGAGCAAGATTGCAAAAGAGCACGTTCGGTGCGCTGGCCAGCCTGAAAATGAAACTTTACGTAGCTTCTGCTGAAGTAAGCCAGGGAAAACGAGTTCACACCACGGGAAGTAACATCTGAGAGCAGCAAGAAGCCTTTTCTATTCAAAGGCGAGCCGTATTCTTCTAAGGCACCGAACGAAATCTCCCGAAACAAGACACCCTTAATAATAAAAAAAAGCCCAAACAAACCCAAGATTGTGGTTCTGCAAATAGGCAGTTCCGGACTTCACTCCCCTCTGTCCAAATTGGTTATTTTGCCTGAAAAAATAAGGTGTCGTTGCAAGAATGATGCAGAGGCTCCGCGATCTCCCAGAATATTCCCAGTAGGATCGTAAGAATTGTGATTTTTATGAAATAAAATAAAACCAGATCCCTTCCGCCCTTATCTCCTCCTCCCTTTAGCTACGTGAAAGGTGTTTTCTAGCCTTAGTCACTGCTTCTCCCCACCCAAACCCGTCCTGGCATCGCCACCTTCTCGCTGTTACCGATTTCTCTGTAATCCCACTGGTTTTTCAGGCCGGGTTTGAAGCACGGCGCCATTTCGCTGCTCTGCAGAGCAAGCAGCTGCCAAAAAGCCTGGGAGACTCTTTGGAAAGAAGGGGTTAGAAATGAGCCCAAGGGTACTGAATCCACCCAAGGGCGCTGAGGGAGCTGGCGGAGGTGCTCCCCAAGCCACTCTCCATCACCTATCAGCATCCTGGCTGACCGGGGAGGGCCCAGTTGACCGGAGGTTGGCAAATGTGATGCCCACCTACACGAAGGGCTGGAAGGGGGATCCGGGGAGCTACAGGCCTGCCAGCCTGGCCTCGGTGCCGGGGAAGGTCACGGAGCAGCTCATCCTGAGCGCCATCGCACGGCACGCGCAGGACAACCGGGGGATCGGGCCCCGTCAGCACGGGTTTACGAAAGGCAGGTCCTGCTCGACCGACCTGGCCTCCTCCTACGACGAGGTGACCCGCAGCGGATGAGGGGAAGGCTGGGGACGGTGTCTGCCTGGGCTTTAGCGAGGCCTTTGACACCGTTTCCCACAGCGTTCTCCTGGAGGAGCCGGCTGCTCACGGCTCTGCCAGGCCGGGTCGTTGGGCCGGGGCCAACTGGGTGAGGTCCAGCAAGGCTCAGGGCCGGGTCCTGCGCTTGGGGCACAGCAACCCCAGGCACCGCTGCAGGCGTGGGGAGGAGCGGCTGGGAGCTGCCCGGCGGGAAAGGGCCTGGGGGTGCTGGTCGACAGCCGCTGGACATGGGCCAGCAGGGTGCCCAGGTGGCCAAGAGGGCCCAGGGCACCCTGGCTTGTATCAGGAACGGTGTGGCCAGCAGGAGCAGGGAGGTGATGGTGCCCCTGCGCTGGGCACTGGTGAGGCCGCCCCTCGAATGCTGTGCTCAGCGCTGGGCCCCGCACCCCAAGGCGGCCATGGAGGGGCCGGAGCGTGGCCAGAGCAGGGCAGCGAGGCTGGGGCAGGCGCGAGAGGACATTCTTACTGGTTTGTTGGGAAGACTTGCTCGCCTTTTGCTGCACACAGGCTGGGAAAACCCACACAAGGATCTTCCAACCCCAGCGAGGCAAAAGGCAGACTGTCAGAAGAGGAGGCAGATGTTTCTGGACCTATCAAAGCATCCAGAAGTGAGGGATTTATCCCCGGAGAGCAAAACCACTTGCAACGTGAGCACGCGGGGGGCTTGATTGCAACCCGGGCCATGCCCAGGACGGTGGGAGCTGAGCAGGGGCTGGCCCAGCACGGTCCGCGCCGCGCACGCCTCCGACCTCGGCACCCCCACGTGCCGCCTGTCCGCAGCGGGGAGGGAAAACCCCAGCGAGGTTTGGCAGGGTATTTTCTTTGGGAGAACTGAATGCAGGAGGGGCGACGGCTTCTCTACAAGCAACAAACCCTTCGGTTTAAGGTTTCAGTGAGGCTTTCGGCATCCAATCTGACCACACAGAGGCAAAGCAACAACAAAAAAAAAGAGGTCCTAAAGAGAGCGGCTAACACTGCAAACTTTACACCTGCAAGCTCATTAAGCTCATTTTTAAATTTTGCAGCTAGGAACAGCAAACCCAGCGCGCTGCTGAGCAGGATTCCTCCTCTTTACAGCAAGAGAAGGACGGAATTAAGCAGCGCGGGGAAGCTGGATGCTCAGCCACGCTGGTTGCTCCAGAGGGACCAGTCTAACCCATTGCCTCCAGTCCAGGTTGAACTGCAGCCAGTACTGGCAGGAGCCCTGTGATGTGTGGAGGCAGAAAAAGAGTCAGGTGGGGGAAATGCGAGCTAAACTGAGGCGCAGGCATCGCTAGCGCAGGCACCCGGCTGCGAGCCGCCTACCCCAGCCATCACCCTGTTCAAAGCAGCTCCACGCAGACCCTATTTCCACAAACACCCCCATCCGACACCCTGATATATTTTCTCCCCCCATCACGGCAAAGACAAACATCACTTAAAGCCACTTTTCCATCCTTTAAATAGCTTTGAGTCCCTATTGGGTACATTTAGCCCTCTCCCTTATGAGAAAGGGGGTGGCTGTGGTTAACAGCATGAAACCAGAAAGGTCGCGACAAGAAGGGCAGCCTGCGATGGCAGCCACATCCATCAAGGTAATTACAGAGTTGTTGCAGTCAAAAAGCCCGAGTGACCTCATCCCAGAGGAAAGAGGCACCTCAAAAACGGGGACGTGCTCCTGCATTTCCCACTCTGCACTCACCACAGCCCGCGCCTGCTCTCACGCAAGGTCTTATCGCTCTTCTGGCTGGATTGTCGTCCTTAACAAAGGCAGAGGTGTAGCGGTGCGAGCGCTAAGGTGAGTCAAGGGGGAAAAAAACAATTGGGAAGAAATTAGAAAGAAATCAGGGGCGAGAGAGAGCAGAGCCTCTCCCCCTGGCCGAAGCCTCAAAACCAGGGTTTCCCCAGCTCAGAATGAACAAGCCAAAAAAGATGAGGCGGGACAGCCCCACCAGCACTCCTCTCCCCTCCCCGCTGCCACCTCAGCCCCTAACTGGGATGCTCGAGGATGGACGGACTGGGAGCACTGGGAAGGGGCCCTCCCGCGCAGCGGGGGACACGGCGAGGTTTGCTCAGCCACCATCCCGGGCGGGTTCGTCCCCAACGCCCGCGGCCGCTTTCAGCTGCCCCTGGGGCTGCTGCCGCAGCACCTTCTCGAGGGGGTCAGGACTCGGGGGGCCCCGAGAGCCCCCGTACGCAGGAAAGCAAGGGCTGACGGGGAGGGCGGTGCCTTCCAGCAGCGCACGGCCCGGGGGGAGCCCCGGCACCCCCCCGGCCATCGGGCAGAGCCAGCGCCGCGAGACGGGCTCCGGCACAGGGCTCCAGCCATCCCCCCCCAGCCTCCGGCACCCCCCGCGGCCACGGCGCCCGGGAGAAGACCCCGGGGGCAGCCGTCGCGTCACACACGGGTACCCCAACGCTCCCAGCGCCGGGGTGGAAAGTGCAGCCGGGGCCGAGGAGGGGAACGGACAGGGCTGCCTGCAGCAGGCGCCTTCGCAACACAAGGGACACCCAGGGTCGTCTGGCACGCTTTAATACGTAGAAAATCAGAAAAATACTAGACATAATAAAGTAGAAATATAGCATCAACATCTCCAACTCCTTTTTAGCATCACACAAGAGACATTGCACATCCCAACTCTGTGTCCCCTCTGCCCAGGACAGGCCCAGGGACCTCTGCCGAGCTTTCGGCACCCATCCCATCTGGGAGCAGCCGCTCCAGCTCCATCACCAGAGCGCAAAAAGATACACAGGGCGATACGTGAATTGCGAGAGAAGGAAGACGAGTTCTCGGGTGGTCCCAGAAGGAGCAACCCAAGATCCCAGCGCAGGCAGCCGCACGTCAGCTTCCGCGACGTCTCCCCTTCCTGCAGGTTCACCTCCCCGAGACCTGGCAGCGACTTGCTGCTGAGACCAGGAATAACCCGCACGGCCGCAGGGACGTCCTTCGCTCAGCGCTGCTCTGTGCTGGTGGAAGAGCAGAGGCTGTGAGCCTGCAGCAAGGGGAAGGTCCTTTCTCCATCAGCTCTGTCCCATCAGAGCTTGGGGCTTGCTGCAGAGATACGGCCGGGGCTGTGAGCAGCTCGAACTCGCGAGATCATGGTCGTTCAAATACGCACACTCTCCTCGGCCACCTACGAGGAACCTGCAACAAGAAGGAACGGCGCCGCTGGTACCGTCGGGTTAGCAGGGCCACGGCCCCGGCTCGCGACGGGACTCACGTTTGGTTGAAGCTGCTGCCATCCACCCACTCCAGGCGCTCGCCGCGTCTCCGCAGCCCGAGCCAGTAATCAACATTGCCCTTGAGGCGCCAGAGCAGCTCCTGGGTAGGAAAGAGAGAAGCCAACAGTCAGGAGCTGCTGCCGGCCCCACACGGGTCCCTGCCGGCCTCGCAGCCGGCCCCGCGCCGCGCACGGGGAGACGCGCCCTGGGCTCCACGCCGCACCCCCTGCCTCCCTCCCTCCAAGGCCCCGCGGCAGAACTGCATCTCTCTCCCTACAAGCACCTCTCGCCTGCCCAGCGCCAAGCCCGGGGCCTGCACCCAACCCACAAACCCCCCCTTCGCCCCCACAACAGCCCCGCGCTCACCATTTCCCAGTCCATCTTGGGCACAGCCAGCGAGGCCCCGAGCGAGGCGCACCGCTCCTGGCTCCACTCCCAGCTCCCCTCCTCGCGCGAGAGGTGGTAGCACACCTCGCGGTACCCGACCCAGTCCCACGGGCAGGCCAGCGCCGGCGCCGCAGGCAGATCCGCGGTCCCTCCACGCCGTCCTGCTGGAGAGGGAAGGGGAGAAGGGGGGAAGGTCAGAGGCTTCCGCTCCACGGGGACCAGGGCACGCAGCTCCCCGGCCCAGGGAAGGAGGCAGCCCCGCGCGCCCCCCTCGGGGAGCCCCAGTTTGCTGCCAGGGACCCTGGCACACGCAGCTCTGCGCCGAGGGGCCGGACGGAGGCGGCCGCTCCTCCCTTACCTGATTGTACAGCAAGAGCCGCGGCCAAAGCCAGCACCAGAGCCACGAGCACAGCCAGCACCAGGGCGCACACTCGATGGCATATGCGCTGCTTGCCTGGGGGAGGAAAAAGCCGCTGGCGGTGAGGAGGGTGCTGTCCCAGAGCAGGCACGGCCCTCGCATCCCCGCCACCCCCAGCACCACGAGCTGCCCAGGGAACGCGGGAGGGGCCCCCCAGCCCCTTTGCCCCCGCACACACGCCGCTGGCAGCGAGAAAGCCAAGGGACAGTCCCCCAGGCCGGGCACAAGGCTCTCGCCCCCCAGACGTGGGGGGACAACCTGCAGCAGGAGAGCTGCCGAGGAGCTGGGGAGGCGGGGGGCGTCTGCTACAGACCACTGCCTGGGGACCGAGCAGAATACGAGCCCTCTCCAGCTGGAAGAAGCCTCACGCTTGCCAGCCCCAGGCCTCGGGGGCTGACGCTGCCACAGGGACGCTGGCCCCTCCCTGCAGGCCACAGGGCCGGCCCTGCACTCACCCACAAGCCTTCCGTCTGTCTGTCTGTCCTGATGCCCAGGCACCTCTGGGTGCGGGGACGTCCCTACGCCCAGGCGACCCAGGGGCTCCTCCACATTCCCACCAGTGGAGCAGAATCCGTTCCTCTCCTCTTCTCCCATGGCACACGGAAAAGCGGAATCTCTTTGCTTGTCACACGCAGGAAGTTTCGCCCAAGGCATCACAACGGCTGGCAAAGCCTGTTTCAAGCCAGGCTTAGGCGCAGTTTTATCTCTACAGCTGGTATCAGCATATCGGGAGATCACAGAGAACATGATGATGATGCCAAACTGATGTCCCCAGCAGATTGGAACGGTAAATTCTGTGGCCTGACAGCTGTCACACTCGATTTATAATGTCAGGCAAGGCCCTGCGGTGACAGCCAGGCTCGGGAAGGCGACGCCAGCACAGTCCTGCCCTGGCCCCGCTCCTGGGGAGGCAAAGGCAGCGTCAGGGAGCTCAGGGCCCGACCCTGGCCCCCAGCAGAGCCCAGGGTCCCCCCAACCCCTCTGCCGAGCCCTCCTCCGCTCCCCGCGGCTGCCGCACACCACCCCCAGCGGCCCCAGCGCCCCAGGCTGCGGCAGGGGCCAGACCCGCGCCCTTCGGAGACAACGAGGGGCTGGAAACCCGCTTACCCCGGGGGGGGGACGGGATGGAGGGGCCCGAGCACAGCTTCTAGGGGCGCCCAGGAGACCGGCTGCAGTCAGGGCGAGGGAGGGAGCGAGGCAGATCGGGGAGGAACCGATGCAGGGCTGCAGTTTGCATTTTCCCCGACCCCGGTTCCCTGGCCCAGCCCTGCACAGCCAGCCCACGGATGAAAACAGAAACCAAAGCGCCCTGACCCACAACAATTCCTGGAAACGGCCAGCTGAGCCGTAAGAGGCTCAGCTTGGCCCTGGGGACAGGACTATTAACCCGGAGCTCCTGCAAAGGGCTTGCAGAACCCTTTCTTTGTGGTTCCTTCCCGAGACAGGAGCACGGCTCCCTGCCAGGGAAAGCTGGAAGCAGAAGCTGAAGCAGCTCCTGCCTGGAACAGCCCCAGCAGGGAAGGGAGCAGCATCGCCCGCAGAGGGGGGGACTGTGGAGGAGGGGGGTCCCGCAGGAGAGCCCAGGGAAGCCCGGGCAGGACGGGGCCCTCCCGGGAGCCCAGCGCAGCCCTAGGGAGCCCCGAGCCCGAGGCAGCGGCGCAGCCCTGCCCCGGCGAGCCCGAGCCCCGGCGGGAGAGCTCGGGACACCGCGACAACGCGGCCCTTCCCGTGGGAATCACCCCGGGCTGGGGGGCGGCAGGAAAACGCGGGCGGGCAAAGCCTCCGCAGGGCCCCTTCTGCCCGTCCCAGCGCCCGCCGAGGCGCGGCGGGAAGCAGGAGGCCACAGGCGCCCGCTCCCCCCCGGCCCCAGAGGCAGGCGAAAGCGGGGGGGGGGGGGGACACGGGGCGGGCGAGCCCGCCGGGCTCCCTTCCCCACAGCTCGCCCCTGCCCCGCAGCCGGCGGCCCCGCAGGACCCGCGGCAGGGCCCTACCTGCGCTGCGGCCGCTCCCGGGCTCCGCGGCTTCGGGGGGCTCCGGGCGCTGCCGGCCGTCCCCGCCGCCCTCACTAAATCCCAAAGAGTGCAGAGGAAAAGGCATGGACACGGCCCGTCCTTATGAAGCCTCGGGCAGCCCGCGCACCGCCTCTGGCCAAGTGCCACGCAAAACAAGGCGTGGCGGGGGAGACCCGTCCAGTGCAGCAGAGTCCCTTCCCTTCTCCCACGGCACAGCAAAAAGTGGCAGCTCTTTGCTCGTCACACACGGGATCTTTTCCCCAAGGCATCACAACGGCTGGCAAAGCCTGTTTCAAGCCAGGCTTAGGCGCAGTTTTACCTCCACAGCTGGTATCAGCGCATCGGGAGATCACAGAGAACATGACGATGATGCAGTAGCTCCAGATGTTCAATTCCGTACGCCGACTGGGGCCGCGCTTGCCTCCCACGGACCAGCCAAGGCCCTGCGGTGACAGCCAGGCTCGGGAAGGCGACGCCAGCACAGTCCTGCCCTGGCCCCGCTCCTGGGGAGGCGAACGCAGCGTCAGGGAGCTCAGGGCCCGGCCCTGGCCCCCAGCAGAGCCCAGGGTCCCCCCAACCCCTCTGCCGAGCCCTCCTCCGCTCCCCGCGGCTGCCGCACACCACCCCCAGCGGCCCCAGCGCCCCAGGCTGCGGCAGGGGCCAGACCCGCGCCCTTCGGAGACAACGAGGGGCTGGAAACTCGCTTACCCCGGGGGGGGGACGGGATGGAGGGGCCCGAGCACAGCTTCTAGGGGCGCCCAGGAGACCGGCTGCAGTCGGGGCGAGGGAGGGAGCGAGGCAGATCGGGGAGGAACCGATGCAGGGCTGCAGTTTGCATTTTCCCCGTCCCCGGTTCCCTGGCCCAGCCCTGCACAGCCAGCCCACGGATGAAAACGGAGAGCAAAGCGCCCTGACCCCCACCTGCGCTGCTGCGGCCCCCCCGGGCTCCGCGGGGCTCCGGGCGCTGCCGGCCGCCGCCGCCGTCCCCGAACGCAGCCGTTGCGGCGTCTTCCAAACTCCCCAGCCCGCCCACCTCTTGACCAATCAGCGCGCAGGGACGGGGAGTGGCGGGCGACGCAGCCAATCAGAGAGACAGCGGCCCTGTGCGTTTTCGAACCCCTCCGCATGGCCGAGGGCGCTCGGGCCGCTGCTTCCCCCTCCCGGCTCAGCCGGGCGCCGGGCTTTGGGTGCAAACCGGGCCGATTCTGACCCCCGGGGCCATCAGGGGGTGCAGGAGCCCCCTCCCCAATTCCGCTGCCGGTTTTCCAGGCCGTTTCCCCGCTCCCCGCTCCCCCAGGCTGTTTTTCCCCCTCTTTGGGGAGGAAGGGGTGCTCTACGCAACGTGGCCGTTCCCATGAGAATCGCCCCGGGGCTGGGGCCACCCATCAGCTTCCCTACTGCCAGCTGAAGGATGGGCAAGGAGAGGGAAGGAAAGGGAAGCCCTCACAGAGGGCTCTGTCCTACAGAGAAGAACCAGGCCCAGCCGCAGCCGAAGGGGCACAGGCTCCTCCGCCTGCCCGTCCCAACGCCCGGGGCCTTCCCGCTGCTGGCACAGGAGAGGGACGACCCAGGCTGAGCCCCGCCAAGGGATCAAACCGTTCACCCCGGGAGCGCTGGCGGGACCTGGGCTAAAGCGGCTCTTCCCACGCCGCGGCTGGCAAGGCCGACGTGCCGCGGCGGGGTGAGCACACCACGGCAGAGAGGGGCTGTAAATAGACGCTACTTCACCAGCAGTAGCGGGGGGTGGAAGCCTCCTCAACCCCGGAGAGAGGGAGGACGCCAGGGCCTGGCTCCCACCCCAAATCTGCCTGCCACCCACCCAAAAAGGACCGCGGCCCCGCGGAATGAATGGGATGGGGCGGTGAGGCGGGGCTTAGAAACGGGACGGGCCGCTCTCTCTCTGATTGGCTGCGCCGCCCGCCACTCCCCGCCTCCGCGCGCTGATTGGCCAAGAGCGGGACGGCTCATTCTCAGCTGCCCGGCGTTTGCGGGGCCGGCGGCGGCGGCCGGAGCCGCCCGAGGCCGCGGAGCCGGGAGCGGCCGCAGCGCAGGTAGGGCCCTGCCGCGGGTCCTGCGGGGCCGCCGGCTGCGGGGCAGGGGCGAGCTGTGGGGAAGGGAGCCCGGCGGGCTCGCCCGCCCCGCGTCCCCCCCCCCCGCTTTCGCCTGCCTCTGGGGCCGGGGGGGGAGCGGGCGCCTGTGGCCTCCTGCTTCCCGCCGCGCCTCGGCGGGCGCTGGGACGGGCAGAAGGGGCCCTGCGGAGGCTTTGCCCGCCCGCGTTTTCCTGCCGCCCCCCCAGCCCGGGGTGATTCCCACGGGAAGGGCCGCGTTGTCGCGGTGCCCCGAGCTCTCCCGCCGGGGCTGGGGCTCGCCGGGGCAGGGCTGCGCCGCTGCCTCGGGCCCGGGGCTCCCTAGGGCTGCGCTGGGCTCCCGGGAGGGCCCCGTCCTGCCCGGGCTTCCCTGGGCTCTCCTGCGGGACCCCCCTCCTCCACAGTCCCCCCCTCTGCGGGCGATGCTGCTCCCTTCCCCTCTGCTCTTAAGGAGAGGAGCCGCTTTGCTTTTCCCTGGCGGGGAGCCATGCTCTTGTCTCGGGAAAGAACCACAAAGAAAGGGTTCTGCAAGCCCTTTGCAGGAGCTTCGGGTTAATAGTCCTGTCCCCAGGGCCAAGCTGAGCCTCTCCCGCACCTCTCTTGCATCAGCTGGCCGATTGCAGGAGTTGGCGTTTGCACGCGTGGGTCAGGGCGCTTTGCTCTCCGTTTTCATCCGTGGGCTGGCTGTGCAGGGCTGGGCCAGGGAACCGGGGTCGGGGAAAATGCAAACTGCAGCCCTGCATCGGTTCCTCCCCGATCTGCCTCGCTCCCTCCCTCGCCCCGACTGCAGCCGGTCTCCTGGGCACCCCTAGAAGCTGTGCTCGGGCCCCTCCATCCCGTCCCCCCCCCCGGGGTAAGCGGGTTTCCAGCCCCTCGTTGTCTCCGAAGGGCGCGGGTCTGGCCCCTGCCGCAGCCTGGGGCGCTGGGGCCGCTGGGGGTGGTGTGCGGCAGCCGCGGGGAGCGGAGGAGGGCTCGGCAGAGGGGTTGGGGGGACCCTGGGCTCTGCTGGGGGCCAGGGCCGGGCCCTGAGCTCCCTGACGCTGCGTTCGCCTCCCCAGGAGCGGGGCCAGGGCAGGACTGTGCTGGCGTCGCCTTCCCGAGCCTGGCTGTCACCGCAGGGCCTTGGCTGGTCCGTGGGAGGCAAGCGCGGCCCCAGTCGGCGTACGGAATTGAACATCTGGAGCTACTGCATCATCGTCATGTTGTCTGTGATCTCCTGATGCGCTGATACCAGCTGTGGAGGTAAAACTGTGCCTAAGCCTGGCTTGAAACAGGCTTTGCCAGCCGTTGTGACGCCTTGGGCGAAACTTCCTGCATGTGACAAGCAAAGAGATTCCACTTTTCCGTGTGCCATGGGAGAAGAGGAGAGGAACGGATTCTGCTCCACTGGTGGGAATGTGGAGGAGCCCCTGGGTCGCCTGGGCGTAGGGACGTCCCCGCACCCAGAGGTGCCTGAGCATCAGGACAGACAGACAGACGGAAGGCTTGTGGGTGAGTGCAGGGCCGGCCCTGTGGCCTGCAGGGAGGGGCCAGCGTCCCTGTGGCAGCGTCAGCCCCCGAGGCCTGGGGCTGGCAAGCGTGAGGCTTCTTCCAGCTGGAGAGGGCTCGTATTCTGCTCGGTCCCCAGGCAGTGGTCTGTAGCAGACGCCCCCGCCTCCCCAGCTCCTCGGCAGCTCTCCTGCTGCAGGTTGTCCCCCCGCGTCTGGGGGGCGAGAGCCTTGTGCCCGGCCTGGGGGACTGTCCCTTGGCTTTCTCGCTGCCAGCGGCGTGTGTGCGGGGGCAAAGGGGCTGGGGGGCCCCTCCCGCGTTCCCTGGGCAGCTCGTGGTGCTGGGGGTGGCGGGGATGCGAGGGCCGTGCCTGCTCTGGGACAGCACCCTCCTCACCGCCAGCGGCTTTTTCCTCCCCCAGGCAAGCAGCGCATATGCCATCGAGTGTGCGCCCTGGTGCTGGCTGTGCTCGTGGCTCTGGTGCTGGCTTTGGCCGCGGCTCTTGCTGTACAATCAGGTAAGGGAGGAGCGGCCGCCTCCGTCCGGCCCCTCGGCGCAGAGCTGCGTGTGCCAGGGTCCCCGGCAGCAAACTGGGGCTCCCCGAGGGGGGCGCGCGGGGCTGCCTCCTTCCCTGCGCCGGGGAGCTGCGTGCCCTGGTCCCCGTGGAGCGGAAGCCTCTGACCTTCCCCCCTTCTCCCCTTCCCTCTCCAGCAGGACGGCGTGGAGGGACCGCGGATCTGCCTGCGGCGCCGGCGCTGGCCTGCCCGTGGGACTGGGTCGGGTACCGCGAGGTGTGCTACCACCTCTCGCGCGAGGAGGGGAGCTGGGAGTGGAGCCAGGAGCGGTGCGCCTCGCTCGGGGCCTCGCTGGCTGTGCCCAAGATGGACTGGGAAATGGTGAGCGCGGGGCTGTTGTGGGGGCGAAGGGGGGGTTTGTGGGTTGGGTGCAGGCCCTGGGCTTGGCGCTGGGCAGGCGAGAGGTGCTTGTAGGGAGAGAGATGCAGTTCTGCCGCGGGGCCTTGGAGGGAGGGAGGCAGGGGGTGCGGCGTGGAGCCCAGGGCGCGTCTCCCCGTGCGCGGCGCGGGGCCGGGGCCGGCTGCGAGGCCGGCAGGGACCCGTGTGGGGCCGGCAGCAGCTCCTGACTGTTGGCTTCTCTCTTTCCTACCCAGGAGCTGCTCTGGCGCCTCAAGGGCAATGTTGATTACTGGCTCGGGCTGCGGAGACGCGGCGAGCGCCTGGAGTGGGTGGATGGCAGCAGCTTCAACCAAACGTGAGTCCCGTCGCGAGCCGGGGCCGCGGGGCGACCGTCCTGCGGTGGGACGGGCAGGGGCCTGGTGGGACGCGTGGGCCGGGCCCGTCCCTTGCAGGCAGCGCTTGTCTCCTGGTGCGTGAGGGGACAGCTGCTAACCCGACGGTACCAGCGGCGCCGTTCCTTCTTGTTGCAGGTTCCGTGTCTTGGGCCAAGAACCTTGTTTTTTCTTGAACGACCATGATCTCGCGAGTTCGAGCTGCTCACAGCGCCGGCCGTATCTCTGCAGCAAGCCCCAAGCTCTGATGGGACAGAGCTGATGGAGAAAGGACCTTCCCCTTGCTGCAGGCTCACAGCCTCTGCTCTTCCACCAGCACAGAGCAGCGCTGAGCGAAGGACGTCCCTGCGGCCGTGCGGGTTGTTCCTGGTCTCAGCAGCAAGTCGCTGCCAGGTCTCGGGGAGGTGAACCTGCAGGAAGGGGAGACGTCGCGGAAGCTGACGTGCGGCTGCCTGCGCTGGGATCTTGGGTTGCTCCTTCTGGGACCACCCGAGAACTCGTCTTCCTTCTCTCGCAATTCACGTATCGCCCTGTGTATCTTTTTGCGCTCTGGTGATGGAGCTGGAGCGGCTGCTCCCAGATGGGATGGGTGCCGAAAGCTCGGCAGAGGTCCCTGGGCCTGTCCTGGGCAGAGGGGACACAGAGCCGGGATGTGCAATGTCTCTTGTGTGATGCTAAAAAGGAGTTAGAGATGTTGATGCTGTATTTCTACTTTATTATGTCTAGTATTTTTCTGATTTTCTACGTATTAAAGCGTGCCAGACGACCCTGGGTGTCCCTTGTGTTGCGAAGGCGCCTGCTGCAGGCAGCCCTGTCCGTTCCCCTCCTCGGCCCCGGCTGCACTTTCCACCCCGGCGCTGGGAGCGTTGGGGTACCCGTGTGTGACGCGACGGCTGCCCCCGGGGTCTTCTCCCCGGCGCCGTGGCCGCGGGGGGTGCCGGAGGCTGGGGGGGGATGGCTGGAGCCCTGTGCCGGAGCCCGTCTCGCGGCGCTGGCTCTGCCCGATGGCCGGGGGGGTGCCGGGGCTCCCCCCGGGCCGTGCGCTGCTGGAAGGCACCGCCCTCCCCGTCAGCCCTTGCTTTCCTGCGTACGGGGGCTCTCGGGGCCCCCCGAGTCCTGACCCCCTCGAGAAGGTGCTGCGGCAGGAGCCCCAGGGGCAGCTGAAAGCGGCCGCGGGCGTTGGGGACGAACCCGCCCGGGATGGTGGCTGAGCAAACCTCGCCGTGTCCCCCGCTGCGCGGGAGGGCCCCTTCCCAGTGCTCCCAGTCCGTCCATCCTCGAGCATCCCAGTTAGGGGCTGAGGTGGCAGCGGGGAGGGGAGAGGAGTGCTGGTGGGGCTGTCCCGCCTCATCTTTTTTTGGCTTGTTCATTCTGAGCTGGGGAAACCCCGGTTTTGAGGCTTCGGCCAGGGGGAGAGGCTCTGCTCTTGTCCCCTGACGTCCCCTTCCCCGGGTCAGCAAAATGGATTTGGGGCTGGGTTCCCCATTTGAGCAGATAAAGCCCACGCAACTGAATCCTGGAAGGAACCGGGCAGCCTTGCAGCGTGCTGAGCGGAGCCGCTTGCTTCCGTGTGGCAAAGGAAGCAAGGAAAGGGCGGGAGCTAAGACGGGAGTGCCGAATTAGGCTGATGAAATTGCTGCTGCTTAGGAGGCAGGAGGCGTTGGGCACCCGTGGGTTCCTGAAGTGCCTGCGCCTCCCCGTGCACACGGCTGTGCCGTCACAGCCGCCGCCGCCTCGGCGTGAGAGCTGGTCAATGAGCTCCACAAAAACAGACAGGTTTATAGATTTTTCCCTTCTACCATCTTATTTTTTTTGGGGGGGGGGGGGGGAAATAGGATGCAGGTACTGGGAGGTCGTGGCTGCTGGTTCCCACCCCCAAAAATCTGTGGGGGAGAGAGGACATACGGGGCGGCCATGACCGGTGCGATTTGAGAAGGGGAGAAGCGGGGCGATGCCGCCCATCGGGTGCCCGAGAGCTGCTCAAACTGGGGAAACTGAGGCCCGGATGGAGGGAGAAGGGTCCGGGGGGGGCTTTGCTCGAGGCTGTGGCTCCCCGGACGCCCCGGGCTGGCTGCTGTTCTGCCTCTGCCGAGCTCCGGGACTCAGCTGGGACTCCAAAAGAGGGATTTTTGGGGACACCCAGCTCCTGCTGGTCTCTTACTGGGGTCACCCCTTTGTGCAGGGGGGTCTCACCAAGGTGCTTTGCCCCAGGACACCCCGCTTTGGCCTCTCTGGGGACAGGGGGATGCTCTCGAGCCCCCGCCTTTTGTTTTTGTACCCCTTCCCCTGACCGCAGGATCCGGCACGCGAGACCCCCCCGGTGCCCCGCATGTGAAAGCCGGGGCGAAAGGGGATGAAAAGTCTTTCTAAAAAAAAGAATAAAAAATAATTTTTAAAAAAATCCACTTTTTGGGGGGGAAACTGAGGGAGGAGGTAGAAATCAGCTGGGGGGAAATGCTGAATTTGTAACGGCTTTGTTGATGCCAAGATGAGGGGAGCCCTCGCTGGAGAGAGGAGAACCCTAAAGAGGTGCTCAGGAAAGCTGCTTTCATGTGAAACCGGGATAATTTGGGCAACGGGGACGGCCGTCGGCCGTCGCTGGCCAAAGCCCTTGGAGGAAGGGGAAGGAGCACGGAGCGAGCGTGGAAGCCATGGCAATAGCGGTGCGTTAACTTTTATTTTTATTATTATTTATTATTAGCGCAGATTTGGGGCTGGATTGAAGGGAAGGGGCGCGGGGCAGCTCGGGGAGGGGGGGGCTCTGCCTTGGCGGCAACCGAACCAAATCCCCCCTGGGGAGATGAAAACCAGCGCCGGTGGGGCTGCCAAACGCCAAAAAAGTGCTTGCGGGGGGAATATTTCACCCCCAAAAAAGGCCAAAATTGGGAATATCCGCCTGGGTCCTGCGGCCTGATGGCGGCGAGGCCTACGCTCAACAGGGGGACTCCACTGGGCCACGTTTCCCATGATGCACCGCGCCCGCCCCCCTCCCCAAGGACTACAACTCCCATCAGCCCCCGCGCTCTACGGCGGGGTGGGCGTGGCGTAGCGCGCATGCGCGGAGGGGGAGGCGGGCCCTCCGCCATCTTGTGCCGGTCCCCGAGCAGTGTGAGCGATGTGGGGGGGGTTCCTGTGGCTCTTAAAGGGGGCACGGCCCCGGGGTGGGGCCACCTCGGGCTGAGATGGAGCGCGGCCCGGCGGAGGAGGTTCGCCGGCGAGCGGGACGGCTGCGGCGGGGAGGGCGGCAGCGCGCCGGAGCCTCGGCCCTTCTCTTCCCGTCGGCTTTCCCTTCCCCGCCGCGGGGCCCGCTTTAAGGCCCGGCGGCGGGAACGGGGCTGCGGGGGGGGGGGGGGGGGGGTAGGGGAGGCCGTGAGGGGCGGGGGGGGAAATGGCGGGAAGGCGGGAGGCGGGGTTAAGGGGAGAGGGGCGGGGTTTGCCGTGGAGGGGCGGGGCTTAGGGGCGAGCGGGAGGAGCCAGTCGACAGGGGGCGGGGCTGTGGAGGGGCGGGGCCAGGCGGAGGCGTGGCTGCGGCGTGTGGGCGGGGCCAAGAGGAGGGCAAAAGGCACGGTTGGGGGTTTGGAGGGGTGGAGCCAAGGGGGGGCGGGGCTTCCGCAGGCTGGGGGCGGGGCCTTCCCCCCCCCCCCCCCCCCCCCCCATGTCCCCTGTCCCCCTCCCCATGGAGCCGTGTCCCCCTTGTCCCTGTGTCCCCCCCCCCCCGTGTCCCCCTGGACCCCCCAGCCCCCTCGCCATGGAGCTGGGCCACCCCCATGTGCCCCCCCCCCCGTCCTTGTGTGCCCCTTGTCCCTGTGTCCCCCCCCTGTGCCCCCCCCCCCCCCCGTGTCCCCCTGGACCCCCCAGCCCCTTCCCCATGCGTCCGTCCCCCATGTCCCTGTGTCCCCCCCGACCCCCCCATGGAGCTGGGCCATTGCCATGTCCCCCTCCCGTGTCCCCACGGCCCCCCCCGACCCCCCCATGGAGCCAGACCACCCCTAAATCCCCCTCCCATGTCCCCACGTCCCCCCCTGACCCCCCCATGGAGCCAGACCACCCCTAAATCCCCCTCCCGTGTCCCCAGGGCCCCCCCTGACCCCCCCATGTGTGTGTCCCCCCCCTCCAGACCCCCTCCATGGAGCCAGACCACCCCTAAATCCCCCTCCCGTGTCCCCAGGGCCCCCCCTGACCCCCCCATGTGTCCCCCCCCCTCCAGACCCCCCCCATGGAGCCGGGCCGCCCCGGCCGGCAGCGGGCCCCCGATTGCATCCGACGACAGAAACGTCGGGAGCTGGACGCCCGCCGCAGCAAGTGCCGCATCCGCATCGGGGGGCACCTGGAGCGCTGGTGTCGCCTCAAGGAGCAGCTCGGCTTCGCCCTGCACTCCCAGTTGGCCCAGTTCCTCCTCGACAGGTCGGTGGTGGGGGGCTGCAAATCCCTTAAAATCCCTCGGGATGGGGAAAAGGAAGGTTGAAGCTCACTCACTCTCCCGCTTCCCCCCCACAGGTACAGCTCCCACGGCTGCGTCTGGAGCCCAGGTAGGTGCCTCCCCCCCCAAATCCGCGTTGGCACCGGTTATTTTGGGTCCAAAAGAGGTGAAGAGAGGAGATTCCCGTTGCATTGAGCGCTTGGGTGCTGGAGATGCACCCGGAGATGCTCCCCGCTGCCGAGCGGGAGGCGAAGCGCTCCCTCGGTTTGGCTGTGTTGGCGTTTTTTTGGCATCCCCAGCTCTTTTTTTTGGGGGGGAGCTTTTTGAGGTTTTGGGGGTTGCTAAAAAAGGAGAGCTCTTAATATGGTGGAAATATCAGAGCCCGCCTGAGGTGGTGGAGGGAGACCCTTGCAGATGTCCCCCCCGCCCTACGCTGGTTTTACACGATGGAGAACAACCGAAAAGCCAAAATTCGGAGCCGGTTTTCACCGATTTGTCTGTTTTTTCTGCCTTCACCAGGCGAGCCGGAGCCCAGCCTTCTCCACGCCGATGCCCTGCAGCGCCTGGTCGTCCTGTCCCACGGTCATGGCCAGGAGTGCGGTTTCGTCCCCGACGTGAAGCCGCCGGCCCCAGGCAGCACGTCCCAGCTGGTGTGGGAGTGCATGGCCGGGCACAGCTTCTCCTGGGGTGTCCCCGGGGCAGCGGGGGACCGTACCCCCACCACCGGTCACCGTGGAGAGGAGCAACAGGGGGACTCGGGGTGCAGCTCCCCACCGGCCACCGGCCGCCGGCGCTCGCTCCGGCGAGCAGGGCTGGCCACCGAGTCCGGCTCTGGGAAGGGCGAAGCTGAACTGGAGGGAGCAGCTCGGTCGCCCGTCGGTGATGGGGACCAGAGGGAAGAGCCGGGAGCTGGTAGCGATGATGGCAACGCAGGTGAGCTCCTCTGTGTCCCCTTCTCCACCCTCATTTCCCCATTGGCTTCTCGATTCCCCATCTTCAGCCCTTCTCCCAGTCCCAGGGGCACGTCGGCCACCTTCCCACTGGGATCAGGTGTTGCCCCAACCCCGTTGCCTCCCTCTTGCTCCAGACGTGACAGCACCATCACGTAAAACAAATCTCGGGGCCTTTGCTGGACAAACAGGTAGAAGAGTCTCCCACTGGGCTTGTTCCTACCACAAAAAACAAGCCCATGTCTTCTCCGTCCTTTCCTTCCCCTGGAAAAGCAGAGCTGGGGCACCTCAGGTTCGTTACCGGTGTTGAGCAGAAGACCTCGCTGAGCCCACACGGATGCAGCTCTCGGCCGTTTCCAAGAGCCACAGCTCTTGTTGTTTATCCAGACTGAAAACCAGGGAGAAAAACCTTTTTTTTTCTCCCTGTAGTAGCTATTTGAGAAGAGGCTGAGCTTCTTCCAGTAGAGTATTTTGGAGCAACTTGGCCCTCATTTCTTCTGGTCAGCGGGATGGCACCGTGCAGGTCCTTTCCAACGCCTGCAGGCTTCCCAACCCTGCTGCCAGATCCGCTCCCCATCCTCCTCCTCCCTCCTCTGCCTCTCCCAACATCCCGGCTCAACCAGCCCCGCTTCAACTTACCGCAACTCCTGCCGTCTCCTTGCAGCTCCCCAAGTGCCGACGGAGACCGGGACCGCAGCAAAAGATGAGGGGAGGTGAGTGGTGGCATGCATGAGTCTTCCTCCAGTGTATAACTGGGCTCTCCGGAGCTGAAGGTCAAGTTTGGACCCATCCATCTCATCCCTCGAGTTCTCCAACGGGCAGCCAACGTTGTAACAAAGACCTTCCGTGATAAAACCCGTTGCGGCAGAGCTGACTTTGATCGTTGCGTTCCTGCAGCGTGCCCATCCCGGAGGAGAAAGCGGAGCAGGGGGCTGAGCCCCAAGAAGAGGAGGAAGAGGAGGACGAGGACTTTGCCGAGGACGATGACCTCACCTACACCGATGATCTGCGCGATGAGAACTACCACCCATCTCTGGACAGGTGAAGAGCGCTTGGAGCTGCTGGGAAGGAGCCCACGGACTGGGACCACATGAGAGCCAGTCCGCAGGCTCCCAGTCCAGACGGGTATCGCACTGGGAGGGTTTCAGACCGTACATCCCTGCCACCCTCTTGTCTTGCTGACCCTAGCAGAGATGGGAGGAGATGGGAATAATGTCCTTGTATCACCTAAATAAGGCGCTTCTGAGCTCAAAAGGGCACAGCCTTTTGGGGAGACACCTTCTTTCGCTGTATCTCTGCCTGGGTGAGGGTCTTTGCCACGTCCTGCCACGTCCAACCAATGTCCTGCCACGTCCAACCAATGTCCTGCCACGTCCAACCAATGTCCTACCACGTCCGACCATGTCCTACCACATCCAACCATCTAAACCATCTTGCCTATTCCATGTCTGTCTTCTCCCCCAGCGACTCTGAGCCACAGCGACGACAAAGCCAGCCCAAAGCCCGTAAGAAACCCGTAAAGGAGGAGCAGCCCCCGAACGAGCCGAGCCTGACCAGCTCCAGCCCATCGGAGGAGAAGGTTGGACGAGTCAGGTGAGTCAAGACGGCCGCGTCGGTGTGGTGACGCTGGGGACGGGCATTGGGGTGCCCGTCTTGGGTCAGCCATCTCTCCGTGGCCACTGAGCGAGCGTTTTGGGGCATGGTGGAGATGCTGCTGCTTTCCGTGCTGAGAAACCAGATGGAAACCATCCAGGCCAACCATAAACGGTGTTCAAGCCCTGAGCTCCGGGCAGGGCAAGAGCCACGCGTCCCCAGGGGGGGTTAATCCTCCTCGCGGTGCCGTCGTCCGCAGGGCAGAGCTGCGTCGCTTGGCCTCGTTGGGCGTTGGAGCTTGCAAAGGGGTCTGGGGCGCCGATCTCGCTACGGGGGGGCTTAACGAGGCTTCATTTCGTCCACCGTGTCTCTCGTGGAGCCGGTCCTGGGTGGTCGGGGAGCAAGGACGTGCTGCTGGGGCAGGGGTTGTCCCCGGAGGGGACGAAGACCCCTTAAACCACCACCGCAGTGGGCGTTGAAGCCTCCGAGCAGCCTGGAGGGTGCAGCAGCAAAAAAAATCCATACGTCCCACCCCTCCGCCCCCTGCAGAAGCACGGAGACTGCTGTCTCCACCTATAGACAGGGGGCTTCTCCAGCAGCCAGAGCAGCTCTATACGGCCCAGCTATATTGCCCGGCAGCTCAAGCCCAGGGGGAGAAGCGAGTAGCGACGGCAGCGCTGCGAACCTCAAGTGTTGGTCAAGGGACAGCTTGTGACAACCACAATTATTTAACTTGCGAGCACTCTTTACCACGGCCTGTGTGAGGCTGAGGGTTAGGCTTTAACCTTTCCTTCCCAGCCACGTGGGCTCAAAATTCACTTTTCTGTTCTAAATAAGCGCAAATCGTCGCTCAGTTATTTGCTGGGTCTTTATGCGAGAGTATTAAATAGAGGTTGGTCTCGATGCTGAAACGAGGAGGGGCCGTGCGTTGCCTCTTGGGTCTGACACACAAGGAGATGTCACCTTGCTGGATTTTCTTATATTTTTAATACGACGAGGGCGTTAAAACCTCCTTTTTCATTGGAGTTCGCCGGCACGACCACGTAACGCCGCCTTGTAACGCATCTTGCCTTCGTGTGTCCCATGAAAGACGGGACCGGCAGCAAAACGCACGCCCCAAAACTCACCACGTAAGTATCGTGCTGCTCCGTTAAGGCTTTTCATCAATTTGCTTTTCGCTTTGGCACGGTATTGCCGCTTCTTTTCGGTGCTAAACACCCTTCACCCTCGCCTTGCAGCTCTGAAACCGCCTCAGAGCTCGCTGGAAGAGCGAACGCCCTCCCGGAGACCCAGTCCCAGCAAAGGAAAACTTGACGGTAAATATGGCATTTGCTTTTCTCCTCTCCCTGCCCACCGCTGGTCACGTCGCAGCGGGCGACAGCAGGCTCTCAACTTCAATGTGAGGGTGGAAAGGTTTGGGTTAGGCCTAGGTAGGCCTTGTTAAGGCCAAACGTGAATTAAAAGAGGGATTTTTCACATTCCCTTGGCATTTTTGGGTCCTGTAGACTTTCCATGCAAAGTCCTGGTGTTGAGACCTCCTAAAGATGCGCCCAAGGGCCAGTGGAGAGCTGCAGAGGTGGCTGATGAAAGCGGCCGTTGACTTTCCTGGGCAACCAGTGCCGTCTTGGAGCTTTTAACCCCCTCTCCAAAGCCCTGCCTAAGCTTTAAGTCGGTTCTGTCCTTTTTAAGGCTGAGCTTGGTTACCGAGATCATATTTACAGGCATTTGATTAATTTTTTCCCTCCTTTTTTGTCACAGCAACTGGAAGAATAGAGATAAAAGACTATTTTATGAGCAAAAGCGAGAGCCTCCAGACTTGCTGCGTTCATCCTCTTCTCTCTCCCCAAAGGTAAGGCCGTCGTGAGCTCATCCAACATTTTTAAGAGGTTGTGGACAAAGATGCCCAGCCCCTATTTTTATTCCGTGCTGAGGATGTGGTTTGGCATCGTCGTCTATTCAACGATCTCTCTATTTCTCCTCCCCACAGAAGCACGCCTGTTCTTTTTAACGTATTTTTCTTTAATTTCAGGATGTCAGCCCGAAATAGCTGCTGTTTCCACGGAGCTGCGGATAAATTATAGATCAAACGAGGCTGGCGTGAGGTTGACATCAATCTTCAATGTCCTGGGACATATCCAAAACCCTGTGAAAGGTTTTTTTGTAATGAGTAATAAAGGATATATCCCTATTTGTGGTGTCTGTGCATTTGTTAACGACATCGTTTCCTTCTCTGATGGGGAGAAATATTGGAGTGAATTCCCCAAATGGAGGAAATAAAAGAGAAATGGTTGCCCAGAGGATGGTTTTAACATAGGGTTTGCTTAGAAACCCATCAGCTGCGAGGCTGGAGGACCGCAGCGTCTCAGCTCCGTGCTTGGGGACAAAGAGAGGGGACAAGAGCCTCACTCAAGCCCCTTCTTTCCCGTTGCAGCTGCAAGAGGCGAGCGCGGCCGTGCGACGAGGACGTGGCCCAGATCGGCCCGAAGAGGATCAGGTACCCGGGGCCGGTGGGGAAGGGGACGACGAGAAGGTGCAGCTCAGCCCTTCCGTGATGGGACACCCTTGGCAAGCGACGCTTGCTCCGACAGGAGCCTCCTGAAGGGATTTATTTCCTTAAATTAAGCTTTTGATGGGTGGGTAGGAGGGAGGGTGGGTGAGGAGGACCTAGCGGGGTGCCAAATCCAAAAGCCACGGCTTTTTCGGCTCTCCTCCCTGCTCGTCCTCACCGACGACGGTTTCCCACCCCCTCTTTCTGCAGGAAGGCGGCAAAGCGCGAGATCCTCCTGTGCGACTTCGAAGGCTGCGGCAAGATCTTCTCCAACCGCCAGTACCTGAACGTGAGGGCTGGGGGCAACCGTTGCGCTTAAATCCACCTCTCGTGCCCCGGGAGGTGCAGCCGAGCTGGGCACGAGCATCCCTCCTGCTCCCAGTCTCTTCTGGGGCCACCGGCAGCTTTGGTGACCCATTAGATGGGTCAAGTTTTGCTTGTCCAAGCTCCGTTTTGGGCATCTTGGCTGTTGTCCTAGAGCCAGAGCTGGGCAACCTGAATTCCCCACGGCTTTCCGAAGCTGGATAATAGGGGAGGCGTTGGCCCCGTGTGTTCAGCAGCAGCTCGGCGTGCCTGAGGTCTCTTGAAGTCCCACCACGCGCTTCAGGGAGCGAAACAGGGCGGGGAGGTTTTCGCTGGAAGGTGCCCTTGGGCTTTCTCCAAGTGCAGCTTCTCAGCGCCGACCTCCTCTCTTCTCACTCCCCCTTTTTTCTCCCCAAAACGGCAGCACCACAAGAAGTACCAGCACGTCCACCAGAAGACCTTCACCTGCTCGGAGCCCAGCTGCGGCAAGTCCTTCAACTTCAAGAAGCACCTCAAGGAGCACGAGAAGCTGCACAGCGGTGAGTCGGCCACCTCGGCACGGGCACCTACACGGATATATACCCCCCTATACCTCCTCTCCCGCGCTGGTCCACCTCTACTGGGCTCCAGCTGGCCATACCCACGTCCTCACCATTCAGTCGCATCCCTGGTAGATGGTACCGCACCCGTTTTTGCTTTCTGCTCCCGAGATTCTGTGCTGGGAAAGCATCCTGGCTCCTAAAACTCATCCCGAAAGCCCCCTGTGCTCTTCTAGGCTGGATCAGCCCCTAAGCTTTTTTTTTTTCCTTCTGCCCCCCAGACAAGCGGGACTATATCTGCGAGTTCTGCGCCCGATCCTTTCGTACCAGCAGCAACTTGATCATCCACAGGCGCATCCACACAGGGGAGAAACCCCTGCAGTAAGTACCGGTCCCGCCAACGCGACCGCTGGCTCCCCGGGTGGCATCACGGTTTCTCCCCATCGCTTTGCAACTCAAATTTAGCTTCTCGGAGTTTCTCGCCGCGGGTAGCCGGAGGACTTGCTGTTATTTTTGCTTTGCCGAAAGGTTTCTGCCCCCCCCGGGGCGGGCTGCGCTCTGATCCAGCAGCTTGAGGATCGGCGTCAGAGCGTGGGCTTGATTTGGAGAAGCGTAATTATCTGGGATTTAACGAGAGCGATGCAGCTCCTTGCCTGGAGGGTGTGCTGAAGCCACACAGAGCGAAGGGCCGCAGCGGCGCGGGGCGGTGGCTTTGCTAAGCCCACGTAAAACTGCAGCAGCAAGATGAGGCGGGGCCAATTCTCCCTGGCGCTTAATCCCTGGTAATGCCTGTCTTTTTTATTCTTTTACATTAAATCTCGTCCTGTTTTCTCCCAGGTGCGAGATCTGCGGCTTCACCTGCCGCCAGAAAGCCTCCCTGAACTGGCACATGAAGAAACACGACGCCGACTCCTTCTACCAGTTCTCCTGCGACATCTGCGGCAAGAAGTTCGAGAAGAAAGACAACGTCACTGCCCACAAAAGCAAAAGTCACCCCGAAGTGCCCGGCGGACCCCCCCAAGGCGAGGGGGGCCAGCGGCAGGCGGTGCCGTCCCCACCGCTGAACTTCAGCGCGGGGCCGGAGCACCCGGAGGCACCCGGAGCGTTGGCCGCGGAGCCCCTGGAGATGCCGGGGCTTGGGGACACCCTGGCGAGCGGTGGAGAACCGGAGAAGACCCCACCTCCCATCGCAGCCTTGGCCGAGTATCGAGGGGGGAGCCGGCAGGATCCGGGCGCGCCCCGAGGCCGGGTGATGGACGGCGTTGGTTCGTAGCAGGATTCATCCTCCGGTTCTTGCCGCAGGAGGGACCAGAGAGCAGGAGAGGACCCATGGGGCAAGGCGAAGCGACGCCGGACCCCGCGGTGTGTGCCAGCAGCACGTCCAGGTGCCAAAAATACAAGGGAGGGGCAAGGACCGACGCTTCCCGGGGGAAATCCCAGCTTTTCCACCAAAACCCAGCCTTCCCTAGAGCTCGCAGCAGCATTGCCGCAGGCGGAGAGCCTCGCGCCCGGCTCCCTCGCTGCGAGGAGGGAGCGTGAGGTTGCCGAAGTCCTCGGCAGGATCCTCAATAAAGACTTATTTTGTATAAAAGTGGGTTTCCCCGCTTGCGCCGGCCACCTCTGCGCCGAGTTTCTATGAAAAACAGCGGTAGAAGAGTGCGATTTCCGTGTGTGCAGCCGGCCCAGGCCAAAGGTTGTATTTAGCACAATAAAAAAACGGCGATTTCGGTCGGGAAGGCAACGGTAGGTGGAGGAGAGCGAGGCTGTATCGGTTTTGGCCTCGGAAACGGGCGTTATTTGATCTGGCGATGGTTCCCCAAGTCCTCTAAACACCACTTGCCTTTTATTGAGCCTTTTGGACTGTACTATTTACGCAGCCTTGAAGGTTGCCGCTCAACAGGGCTTATCAGGGGAAAAAAAAATAACCCCCCTGCAAGCGTAGGCCAGAAGACGGTTTTGACACAGATAAAGTGGCCGCAGGGAGGAGGGAATCGCGCCTGTGGGAATCGGGATGAGCCGGAGCGCGGCCCCGTATCCAAACCGCACCGCCGGTTATCGGCTTAGAGAAACCAGTAACGAAGGAATTGACCCAAAAACGGGGCTCCAAGAGCTCCCGGACCAGGGATAAATATCGCAGAGCATCTCTGCACCATCGCTACCCCCTCTCGGGGGCATCTGCTTTCCTGCTGCGCGGTATTTTCCTTCTCGGAGCAGAAACTGGGGGGATTTTCTGGGCTGGGGGGGGGGAACGGGCACCCCCATTTCCCCCCAGCACGGGGCAGCAGCACCCCTCATCCTCCCGCTCCTTCCCCGTGCGCACACGGCTGCTGCCTGCAGCAAGGCTGCGTCCCCTCACAGAGGGGCTGCCGCCTACCCCCAAAAAAGGGGGGGGTTCACCCCCAAAAGGGCTTTTTTTCACCCCAAAAAAGGGCTTGATGCTGCCAGGTGCTGAGCACCAGCAGGGCCATGGGGAGCAAGCAGGACCCCCCCTTTCACCGTGCAAGCCCCTACCATCGCTCCCCCAAACCCAGGGTCCCTCTCTCCCCTTCTTCTGCCTCCCCAAGGGTTTCGTTTAAAGGCTTTAAATATTATTTTATTCCTTTCCTAGCAGCTCTCAAAGCAAACGGAGCTGTTGCCTCATTGCTTTCTGACTAAAGAGTTAAAATACATCTCTATATACTCAAGGAAAAGGTCTTAAACCCACTTCTTTGGGCATTTAAAGTTAATTTACCCTCCGCAGGGACCCCGAAACTCTGCCGAGCCCCCCGAGCGCCAAGGAGAGGCGTCGCCTCGGAGGAGAGGGGGGCTGAGCAGCAGCGGCATCGCCGCAGGCCCAAGCCTGGCCCCGGAGAGCGGCTTTTCCTTCCGCTGGCGGCACGGACAAACACCAGATTGTTGGGTTTTAGGGGGTTTTGGTTTGGGTTTTGGGGTTTTTTTTTGGTTTTTTTTTTTTTTGCACAGCAACTTTTATTTCCCCACTAAACAGAGTGACAGGGCAAAGAGACATAACAGCATCGCGGGATCACACGAGGGCGGGCAGGGGTTTATAAGCACGCGCGAGATCACACCTAAAACAAGGCTTCCCCCTCCTTCCCCACGACACGGCCTGGGTTTCCATCACCCCACATCCGCAAAGCCAACCCCAAAAATCTGCGACGGCGAGCGCGCCCGAGAGACTCCAGGATTTGCGACACGTCCGTGGCTCTCTCTCCCTACAGCTACGCCCCTGCCAGCTTTTGGGTTGACCCCAAAATCATCCCCCCCCCCCGGCTCAGACTGCCTCGATCCCCGGGGCTGCGGCTCCCAGCGCTCGGCTCTACGGCTGCTCGGCGTTAACGGGGGGGAAGCGGCGAGGGAGATGGCGGGGTTTTGCTCTCTTAGCTCTAGCGGCAGCGAAAAGACGGGCTCGGCCCTTTCCCGAGGAGGAAAGGAAAGCGAGGATGGGGTGGGGGGAAAGCTAAAAGGTGACCTGCAGAGCAACGGTCTCAGAAATGGGGGGGGGGGTACGGTACCTCTCCTCCTCACGCAGGTTTTCTAGCCCTCGAGAGCTTCCCGGGGTGCACAAAAGCAGGCGGCTTTGGCTACGGATCAATGCAGGATGCGATAAACCCCTAAGGTAGCTTTTCTCCCTGGTTACGTCCCTGTTTTCATGGGGCAGCCAACTTCGAACAGAACAAAAACAAAAACATGGGGTTGCTTTTACAGCAGAGGGGGGGGAAATAACCCCACGTCGAGGCTTTTTAAGCAGCCACCCTCAATGGTTGATGCCCCAGAGGAAGGTTTTCAGGGTAAAAAGAGACCCAAAACTTTTAAATGCGACAAGAAAAAGTTAACCCCAAAGCCGAACAAGGGACAATCATGAGTTTCGGGGTCCTCTGTCTGAAAGCAAGGGGAAAAGGGGGACAGGATGGGGCACTACTTGCAGGTCACCTCGGGGAGGGATAAAGAAACCGGACGGGGTCAATTGCAAAGGGAGAGCGAGGAGCCCACGTAGAAGAGCCAGAAGAAAGGAAAGATCTTTTCGGTGAAAGCGGCCGTGAAGGTGAAGATGGGAGCCATGTTATCGGCGTTGTAAAACGCCACCCACCCGCCTTCGTAGTCCAGGTACACCCCGATCTTCCTGGGCCTCTCGCACAGGGACAGGGGCGTCTCCGGGGAGGTGAAAGCCTGATACTGATCCCAATTCTTCCCCTTCCAGTTCAACCCCACCGCCCAGATCCCCTCCTCCGGAGCAAAGTCGATTTTCTCCTTCCTCCGCACCGACTCGCGGGCCGCCCCCAGGACCCAGCTCTCTCCATCTCCCACCTCCACCTCCCAGTAATGCCTCCCAGCTATGAAACCCTCCGCCGCCAGCACGCAAAAGGAATAATCGAATCTTTTGGGGTTTGCCGGCAGCTCCTGGGGAGCGCTCCTGAGCCGCACGCTCCTCTTGTCCTCCGACAGCACCAGGTAGGGGTTGGCAGTGTCCGGGTCCAGAGAGAGATCACCTGGGCAGAGGGAAGCATGGATATGAGCGTCTGCAAGCTAAGGACCCCTCTCCCACCCTGGTCGGAGCCGCCCTCCGAGGGGATTCATCGTCTCTGCCCCAGGATGACACCAGACGAGTCGCTTCTCAAAGTTTTAAGCACCTGAAGTGCAAAGAGCCGCAGAGGAACAAAGATCAGGCTCCGCTTTCTAATTAAAGCGGAGAAACCGCCAGATCCCTGCTGCAACCCCCCCGGCCTGCCCCACCCGAGACACCTCCGTCCTCGGGAACAGAAATTTCTGGGCAGAAATAACTTTTTTTTTTTTTAGTCACTGCCAAGCGCCGGAGAGGAACAAGCACAAATATCCTCGTGTCTTAAGAGCTGCTCTTGTCCTCAGGGGAGCGGCAGGAACTAGGGCTGCACGGCCTGAAAACGACTGTGAGAGGGGAATATCAGAGACTGCTGAAAGCGAGAGGGGCCTGTCCTGCACCCAGCCAAGGAGACGGAGCCCAGCGACGGCCCTCAGCTACCAGCAGCAAACGCAAGAGGTTGCAAAGTCCATCTCTGAGCTAACTCAGCACCCACCAGCGGGGCCAAAGGTCTCCTCGCTCCGGGTAGAGCGGATCAGCTTCTGGAGAGTCCTCTTAACCCCGCGGTTTCCTAACAAATTCAACGGTTGCGCCTTTTGTGGAGTCGCCCAGCAGCTGCATCGGTTTTTTCCCCCCTTCCTTTGGCAGCACCAGCAGTAATTTTCTCCTCTCCTGACCTCTAAAGCTAGCTTGAAGGTCTCACCGCCGACACACCCCCCCCGGGGAAGCTGAAACGCTCAAATTAAGCCCTGCAAAAATGAAGGTCAGGCTCCCAAAACCAAACCGGGCTCACCTGTGTCATTCTCCAGCTCGAACCGGAGGTTCTCTGAGGGAAGAAAAGAAAGAAATTTAGATCCCTTCGGTCACGGGGAGTCCCCGGGGACTGCCTACGCGCACGCGACCTTGCTCCCTGCCTTACGGCAAACCACCGCACGCTGCTGCTTGGGAACGACCGCGTACGGCTGCGTCGGACTTCCACGCGGAAATCCATGCAAATGCGCTGCTTTTCAAGCAAACGGGGCTTTATATTTTTGATGAGCAGATGCTCAAACAATAAAGAGCGCTCCCAACAAGCCCAAGGGAGAAACGAGAGCCCAGCTCAAACCAAATCATCTTTTAAGGCGAATTTCATCTTTCTTTTAAGGCGAATTTCATCTTTCTTTTAAGGCGAATTTCATCTTTCTTTTAAGGCAAATTTCATCTTTCTTTTAAGGCAAATTTCATCTTTCTTTTAAGGCAAATTTCATCTTTCTTTTAAGGCAAATTTCATCTTTCTTTTAAGGCAAATTTCATCTTTCTTTTAAGGCAAATTTCATCTTTCTTTTAAGGCAAATTTCATCTTTCTTTTAAGGCAAATTTCATCTTTCTTTTAAGGCAAATTTCATCTTTCTTTTAAGGCAAATTTCATCTTTCTTTTAAGGCAAATTTCATCTTTCTTTTAAGGCAAATTTCATCTTTCTTTTAAGGCAAATTTCATCTTTCTTTTAAGGCAAATTTCATCTTTCTTTTAAGGCAAATTTCATCTTTCTTTTAAGGCAAATTTCATCTTTCTTTTAAGGCAAATTTCATCTTTCTTTTAAGGCAAATTTCATCTTTCTTTTAAGGCAAATTTCATCTTTCTTTTAAGGCAAATTTCATCTTTCTTTTAAGGCAAATTTCATCTTTCTTTTAAGGCAAATTTCATCTTTCTTTTAAGGCAAATTTCATCTTTCTTTTAAGGCAAATTTCATCTTTCTTTTAAGGCAAATTTCATCTTTCTTTTAAGGCAAATTTCATCTTTCTTTTAAGGCAAATTTCATCTTTCTTTTAAGGCAAATTTCATCTTTCTTTTAAGGCAAATTTCATCTTTCTTTTAAGGCAAATTTCATCTTTCTTTTAAGGCAAATTTCATCTTTCTTTTAAGGCAAATTTCATCTTTCTTTTAAGGCAAATTTCATCTTTCTTTTAAGGCAAATTTCATCTTTCTTTTAAGGCAAATTTCATCTTTCTTTTAAGGCAAATTTCATCTTTCTTTTAAGGCAAATTTCATCTTTCTTTTAAGGCAAATTTCATCTTTCTTTTAAGGCAAATTTCATCTTTCTTTTAAGGCAAATTTCATCTTTCTTTTAAGGCAAATTTCATCTTTCTTTTAAGGCAAATTTCATCTTTCTTTTAAGGCAAATTTCATCTTTCTTTTAAGGCAAATTTCATCTTTCTTTTAAGGCAAATTTCATCTTTCTTTTAAGGCAAATTTCATCTTTCTTTTAAGGCAAATTTCATCTTTCTTTTAAGGCAAATTTCATCTTTCTTTTAAGGCAAATTAAACGTAGGCATTAGGAGGCACCAACTTTTAAAGAAAACCTTTTCCAGCGCTCACCCTTGAACTCCAGCAAGACCTCTTTCAGCACTGCGCTCTTCTGGGAAAAGCTCTTGAGTTTCTTCTCCAGCTCCGTGAAGCCAGCCTCCGGCTTGCAAAACATCCAGCTCTCAAAGCTGGGGAGGAGAAATAAATATTAGTTTCCCCTCTGGAAAAAAAAAAAAATAAAAGAAAATCTCCAAACTAGAGGCAGGAAAGAAACCTGCCCTGGTACTGAAGAGGTTTGGTATTCGATTATTCTCCCTCTGTCAGTGCTTGTGAGGCCACACCTGAGGACTGGGTCCAGTTTGGAGCTGCCCAGTACGAGGCACGCAGGAGGCCACTGGGATAGAGATGTGGGGGGGGATCTCCACGCCTTGGCGGGGGCCCAGCCCTGAGCAGCCTGATCCGGCTTTTGATACTGGTCCTGATGGCGTGGGTTTGGGCCCTCCCCAACCCAGCCGCGCCGCGGTTTCCTCTGGAAGGACGCTCCAGCCCTCCCCACAACCCGCCGGCTGCAAAGCCCCGCCGCGACGGTTTGGTTTTTGCCTCAAAGGTAACAGCCGGGCGCGGGCGAGAACCACAAGGCAGGCGGGGCGGGAGCTGGACGGGGCGTACGCCCTCGCAACACCAGCTCTGCCTCCGGTGTGAGCCTCCCAGTTAACCCAGCAAGGGCTCAGGTTCACTCACCTGCTTCCAGCTGGGACAACACCCTGAAGAGAGAGAAAAAACAAAACAAAACAACAAAAATCAGTACGAGTCTCTCTTCTACCTCACAGCCTCCAAAATCCTCCCCAAAAGCGGCCCCACAGCTGCTCTGCTAAGGGGGATCAGCTCTCAGCAGCTGTTTCCAAAGCAGAGTGCAACTGGACCCACAGAGATGGCAGAATTATAATGATACGGGGTTTTTTTTTTTTCCCCTTTTTCTTTTTTAGTGTGGGTGGGGGAAAAAAAAAAACAAACATGCTTTTTTAAAGAAATTAAGAAAAATCATGACTGCCATCAAGCTGCCAAAACCATGAGGATTCAGGGCTCACAGTGACGATGGAATGACACAAACCAAAAATGTTTGGGAGATTTGTTTGGGTATTTCTTAGTTCTTGGTATCCAAGGGAGCCCAAGCAGCTTCACTACTAAAAGGGCCAATTTTACTCCCAAAACTGTGTTAAAAATTGGGTTCCCACCTGAAAAAGCAGCCCAGCAGCAAGTCAAAACCCCTGACTCGGAGATAGGCCAGCTCCAGCGTGGAGTTAATGGACCCGAGCTGCCCCCCAGCAGAACCCGTCAGCACCCTGCGGTCCCTCTAAATGGATTTTTGTCCCCAGGGATCCCGACCTCGAGCTCTCCCGGGTTTTACACCCTGCTATGCCATAACCTCCGGGCTGGAAGGACACATTCCAGGAGTCTCACCTGCCCAGACTGGTTTCCTGGGCCATTCTCTCCTCCCTGCTCGGCCAGCAGCTTATCGAGCTGGGCAATCTCCTCGGAGAGCCGGGAGACGCTCTCATCTCTCCTCTTGACGATGTCTCTGTCGAGCTCCTCCAGACGGGACAGCAGGAGCTGCTCCTTCTCCTCCAGGAAGCCCCGGAGCTCCTTGCACTCGGCCACAATCTTCTGCCTCTCCACTTCTGTCTGCTTCTGCAAAACCCAGAGGGGGGAACCCACGTGAGACCGACATCCCCGCAGCTGGGGGGGTTTTGGGGAACCCCCCCACCCCGAGGCACTCACCAGCAAGTCTTCGCTCTGCCGCTCCCTCTCAGCCTTGGCTTCTTCACGCCCTTTCCTCAGGGAGCTCAAATGCTCCTGTGGCACCTCCTGGAAGGAGAAAGAGGAGATCTGTTGGGAACCTTTCCTATTTGGGATCAGGAATACGGAAGAAAGGGATGGTGGGGGATTCCCTCCAATTTCATCAACTGTGTTTATTCTTTTTTTTTTAAGCTGGAGAACACCATGAACCCAAAAAGAGGTGAGGCCATCACCGCACTGTGTCCTCCCCTGCCCTGTTATCCTCAACCCTTAGTTTTGGGCATGCCAAGAAAGCCCAAAACTTCCCCCAACCAGCCCAAAAACTGTCCCCTAAAACAGCCTGAGCAGTTCGGAGCCAGGGGCAGGAGGAAGAAGAAAGAGGAGCAAGGCCAAAAAAAAAAAAAAATTAGAGCCAATTTTTAGCTCCCTGTAAGAGCGCAGCTGCAAACGCAAACCACTAAGTCCCACCCACGTGAAAACCCCTTCCGCCTCGGCGCCTCTCGGGATCAGCTTTCACATCCCAGCCCCGCCACGAGCCGGGGAGACCGGCCGAGGCACCCCGACATCTGCCTGAACCCCACTGAGATGGAGGGGCCAGCCACCTCCAGGCTGCTCGTTAAGTTTATTAACGGCTTATTACTGGAAACCATCGTGCCCGCCCTCGTTTAAGTCATTTGACCTCCGAGGAAGATGGAGAAGCTCCTAGCAACACTAAACAAAAAGCAGCAGGGCTTTTGGGAGAAAGCAGCAACGGATCTGTTATAAATAAAACGCAAAGCTACAGAGATTTTGCTGTTGCTAACCAGCTGTGCAAACCGGTGCTTGCTACCACACGCCTCCTGATAATGCAGAATTTAAGCACGAGATAAAAGCAAAAATCGGAAAAACGGGGGCACGGGTTGCAAGCAGCCCCCAAGGGGCAACAACCCGTTGTTAAAAATGCGTAAAAGCGGATTAACGAAGGGGAAAAAAGAAAAAAAAACCACAAGAGAGCAGCAGCCTGAGCAGCGTTCAATGGCGGACCTGCCTAAAGACGCTGCGGTCCTAAAAAAGGACAAGATCCCAAATTTGGGGGTGGGGACGATGCCGCCAAGTCGAGCTCCGGCTTCCCACTAAGAGCAGCCGCAGCCACGGAAGATGACAAGGATGGTGCAACCAGGCACCCACCGCGATTTCAGTACAAAATTCAGTATAAAAGCCTTTGGTGCCACCTGCCTCGACACCGCTAACTGCAACAATTAATACGCAGCGGTTAACGATCACGCAATCCCCTTCCCCAATCCACCGTGATCGCCCCGGCTGCTCCTCCTCCTCCTCCTCCTCCTCCAGCCGCTGCTGCGCAGTAAACATCCGCTCCCCGTCCGGCATCTTGGTTTTCCTTCACCCCGCCGGAGAAACGAGGCCTGGCTGCTCGGGGTCAGGCCGCCGCGCTCACACGCCTCTTAATTATTAATTAATAACTATTTCCACCAGGGAGCCCCCCGCATCGCAACGTGTGGGTCTCCCCTTCATCACCACGGTGGTTTTGGAGGAGATCGAACACCGCCAAAGGCCGGGCTCCGTTTTTGCTCTGCGTCACGTTGCTCAACCACCCTGTGCTGGTTTGTTTTTTTTTTTTTTTTTATTTGGCGGGGGGAAAGTCACTCCTGGGGGATTCCTGCTCCACTTTAGCCCCAGATTGTTCTCGGTGCTAAAAAACTAAGCCTCCCCACCCCCAGGAGCCAGGCTCCATGCTCATTCCAGAGCGTTTCTGCCCAGGAAAGCTGAGGATTTTGGGGTGCCTGATGGTATTTTGCACACTCACACCTGCACGGAAGCGATCCCAGGGATTCCCATCCCAGCTCAGTCTTACTTCAGACAGGAGACCAAACTGGCCGACACCCCCCTCCCAGTATCTTCCCAGTTAAACCCAGCTCCATTTTGCACAGGGGACAGTCCCCCATCCTGCCCTACTGCATGGGGTCAGCCCCCACCCCGGGGTGTCCCCGTCTGGGGCGGGATTTGAGTCCCTATTGCACCCCATATCCCGCCCCACTGTATGGAGGAGCAGCCACCTTGGAATGGGGTCCCCAGTGAGGCCCCATTCTGCACCCCAAACCCTGGGGGGACCCCACTACCCTCCCTGCACCCAGATACGTACGAATAGGGGCATAGAGCAGTGGGGTACTCCCTATTGCACCCCAGGTGCATTGCCTCCCGCGGGGAGGGGGCTCCCCAGTGCACCCCCACCCCGCGGGGTGTCCTTATTGCACCCCCAATTCGGGCTGGGGGGGGGGGGCTTGCTACTCTCCCTTCACAAAAAGGGTCCTTATTGCGTCCCCCATCCTCCTGCACCCGAGAGGGGCTCCCCAAGGCATGTCCTCATTGCACCCCAACATCCCGGGGGGGCTCCCAGGACTCTCCCTCCTTGGGGGGGGGTCCCTACCGCCCCCAAACTGGGCTCCCGCTGCACTGCCGCCCCCGGGAGGGGCGTCCCTACTGCACCCCCATAAACAGGGGGGTCCTTAGGGCACCCCATGTGCTCCCCAGCTCCCGGTGCACCGCCCCCCCCCCCCCCCCCCGGCACTGACCTCCGCGGCGTGGGCCGCCTCCTCGGCGGGCAGCACGGTGTGGGTACGGTGCTCCCGGGAAAGGTGACAGACGACGCAGACGGCGCGGCGATCCTGCACGCAGTAAAGCCGCAAGGGTTCGCCGTGGCGCGGGCAGCGCGGCGGCCCCGGCGGGCCGGGCGGAGCGGCGGCGGGCAGAGGCGGGGCGGGGGCGGGAGGCCCCGGCGGGGGTTCGGCAGGGCCCGGCGGCAGCCCCAGCTGGCGGACGATGTGGACGATGTTACCGAGAGAACGGTTAGGGCGGAAAAGCCGTTGCGGCACCGGTTCCCGGCACTGCGGGCAGCAGAGCCGCCGCGCCGAGTCCTCCCAGCACTGGGTCACGCAGGCGCGGCAGAAGTTATGACCGCACTCGGCCACCAACACCGGGTCGTTGAAGTACTCCAGGCACACCGGGCACGTTAACTCGTCCTGCAGGCTTCGGGCCGCGCTGCAGGGAGCGGGCGGGACGGCGGGGGGAGCGGGCGGCGCCTCCATCCCGGCTCCCCGGCTGCGCTGGGCTCCGCGCTGCGCTCGGCGCTCCGCTCCGCGCCGCTCCGCCGCCCGACTGCCGGCCGGGAGGGGCGGGGCCGCGCCTGCGCGCGGCGGAGGGGGCGGGGCCGCGCCTGCGCGGGGAGGGAGAAGGCGCCAGGACGTCGGCGTCTCCCCCCCCGCGGGGGGGGCGGGCTGCGCGTGCGCGGCCTGAGAGGGGGCGGGGCCGGGGGGAGCTATAGGGAACGGGGGGGGGGGGGTGTCCCCCTATAGGTGCTGGGGGAGCCCGGGTGTCTGGGTCCCTATAGGGTGTTTGGGGGGGGATGGATGCATGCGTGCCTATAGGGTGCTGGGAGGGGTGTGTGTCCCTATAGGATATTGGGGGGTGGATGCATGCGTGCCTATAGGGTGGTGGGAGGGGTGTGTGTCCCTATAGGATATTGGGGGTGGATGCATCAGTGCCTATAGGGTGCTGGGAGGGGTGTGTGTCCCTATAGGATATTGGGGGGTGGATGCATCCGTGCCTATAGGGTGCTGGGAGGGGTGTGTGTCCCTATAGGATATTGGGGGGTGGATGCATCGGTGCCTATAGGGTGCTGGGGGGGGTGTGTGTCCCTATAGGATATTGGGGGTGGATGCATCAGTGCCTATAGGGTGCTGGGGGGGGTGTGTGTCCCTATAGGATATTGGGGGTGGATGCATCAGTGCCTATAGGGTGCTGGGAGGGGTGTGTGTCCCTATAGGATATTGGGGGGTGGATGCATCAGTGCCTATAGGGTGCTGGGAGGGGTGTGTGTCCCTATAGGATATTGGGGGGTGGATGCATCAGTGCCTATAGGGTGCTGGGAGGGGTGTGTGTCCCTATAGGATATTGGGGGGTGGATGCATCAGTGCCTATAGGGTGCTGGGAGGGGTGTGTGTCCCTATAGGATATTGGGGGGTGGATGCATCCGTGCCTATAGGGTGCTGGGAGGGGTGTGTGTCCCTATAGGATATTTGCCTATAGGGTGTTGGGAGGGGTGTGTGTCCCTATAGGGTGCTGGGGGAGCCCGGGTGTTTCGGTCCCTATAGGGTGTTGGGGTGTGTGTGGATGCATCGGTCCCTATAGGGTGTTGGGGTGTGTGTGGATGCATCGGTGCCTATAGGGTGTTGGGAGGGGTGTGTGTCCCTATAGGGTGCTGGGGGAGCCCGGGTGTCTGGGTCCCTATAGGGTGTTGGGGTGTGTGTGGATGCATCGGTGCCTATAGGGTGCTGGGAGGGGTGTGTGTCCATATAGGTGCTGGGGGAGTCCGAATGGCTGGGTCCCTATAGGATGTTGGGGGGTGTGTGGATGCATCGGTGCCTATAGGGTGCTGGGGGGGGTCCTTATAGGTTGTTGGGGTGGGGGGAGAACGCGTCTCAGTCCCTATAGGGTGCTGGGGGGAGGTCTGCGTCCCTGTAGGTTGCTGGGGGGGGGAAGCCTGGATGTCTGGGTGCCTATAGGATGTTGGGGGGATGCATCGGTGCCTATAGGATGTTGGGGGGGGGCAGCCGGGCGCCTGGGCTCTGGCTGGCTCTGCAGCAGCCCCACGGAGCATCCCTACATCCAGGGAGCTCCATCATCCCGAGAATTCCCTGAAAATAAACTTTAAGTACACATTAATTAATCCCATCCCCTCAGCCCGTCTCTGTTAAACCAACGCTATTAAATCACGTCTTAATAATCGCTAAAAATGATCATCTTAATGCCTCAACTTTTGACAACAAAGTGTCTTCGTTAGGCTGAACGCTGGCGATTTATTTTAATTTTTCTTAATTATTCTTAACGGCCCCCGGCTGAAACAGCCTCCCGTTTTTCACGCTTTTCCCCTTGGTTTTCGCCGCCAGGCCGGAGCGAGGGGACGATTCTGGGGGTGCCCCTAAACCCCGTTAATTCACCCCAATGTTGGGGTTTGGGTGCCAAAAGCACCAGGGCGCGGGGAGCATCCTCGGGGGTGAATGTGGGTGCTCAAAACCCACCCCAACGACCCCTGAGGGTTTAATTAATTTAAATTGCAGCTTCACGATCATAATTAAGCCTTAACGGCACCGTGACCCAGTGTGCGGTTTGCCCGGCTTTGCTTTTTATCATTTTTAAACCATTTTTTTGTGAAGAAAAGGAGACGCCAGGCGGGTTTGGAGCTGCCCTGGTCACAGCAGACCCTCAAGGCAGCCCGTTTTGCCTCAAAATTAGTGCTTTTTGTAGAAAAGGGCACATTTTTGCCCCGGGCTTGCTCACCTGTCACCCAGCAGCCGGGTTTTCCAGCGTAAAGGATTAAATATTGCGAAAAAGAAGTTGCAGGAGCTCCCTGTGGACTTTTTTTGCCTTCAGAAATCCATTTTTGGGGGGTGGCGGTCACTGAACCGGGGGTTTCTGGCGTGAAGGTGGGAGGATTTTTTGGGGGTGGTTTTCACAGCTTCGGCCTCTCTGTGGGTGCCACAGATCAGCTCGACGGACCTGAATTCAGGGAAAAACAACCCAAAACCTCCCTGCAACCACGCAATAGCCCTGCCCCAGATTTATAATCCCTACCAGGAGCGTCCCTCTTGCTGTGGGAGAAGCGCGAGGCAGATGGAGGCTACAGCGCCATGATTTCTCTGCTTTTCTTTAAATTTTCCTCACTGTCTTCTGGTGAAATTTGCTTTAGGGAGGAAATATTTGCGGGAGGCATTACTATTGGGTTGGGGAGGGCAGGAATTGGGGTGAAAAACCGTTAATTCGGGGCCTGCCGGGGGGTCGGGATCGCCTCAGAGGGGAGGCGCCCACTTCCAAAATGGCGGCCCGCGCCCGCTTCCAAAATGGCGGCCGCTGCCCTCTCCCAAAATGGCAGCTCCGCCCTCAGGCAGGGCGAGAGGGAAGATGGCTGCGGCCTCCTCCTCAGCGTGGGGCGGTCGGGGCAAGCGGGGCGAGATGGCCGCGGCCTTCCCCTTGCTGCCGGGATGGCCCTGCTCAAGATGGCCCCTGGGGGATGAAGCCCATCTTGGGTGCGGGCAGCCAGCCGGCATTGCCACGGCGACGCGCCCTGTCAGGGGGCAAAGCCCCCCCAAAAGGGCCGCTGTGGCCCGGGGGGGGGACAGGGCCATTTTTGAGGCGTCTGTGAGCCCCAAACCCCTCACGGGGCTCTTAAACACCTTTGGGCCATGCTCCTTGCTGGCCCGACATCCCCAACATGCCGGCAGCCACCCCCGTTGACAGAAAAACCCCCTTTTACCCCCAAAACCAGACCCTTTCCCTGCTGTAAAGAATCAGGATGGCCGCCGCAATGAGAAGCCATCAACAGACCGGCAGCCCAGTCCCCTCAGTCCACACTTGCTAAAACATCCCCCAGTACCCTCCCCCGGCACCAAATTCGGGGGTTTTGGCCCCAAAGTGGTCCCTAATGTGTTTATCACCAATAAATTTATGGGGCCGCGCTTGCAGCCCTCCAAGAGGAAAACGTCTCCCGGGGGCACGTCCCCATCCCCACGGAGGGGCAGGCGAAACCCCAAAACTGTCCTTTTTTCCACATTTCGAGGAATAAAACACCTCAGTGAGCATTTTTCACTTTGCAAGGTGGTTTTTTTTTAATTTCCGCCCAGGGACGCCGTTGCTATTGCCGCCAGAGGGCCCTGGCAATTGTGCAGAGCTCTTTTCTCCCCTCTCTTTTTTCTTTCCTCTTTTTTTTTTTTTTTTTTAATTCCTTCCTTCCTTCCCTTTTTTTTTTTTTTTAACTCTTATTGCTCGGGATATCAGAGGGACCGGGCTTTCCCGGTCACGCCGCGGCCGCCGCACCGTGCGGCCCTCGCATCCCCGGGGGACGCACACACACACACAGAGCCCCTCGCTTCCCCCCTGCCCCATTTTTTGGGGGGGAAAAAAGGGGGTTTTGGGGGGGGAAAAGTGTTGGGGGGCATCTCCGGGCTTTGCCGACAGCACCTCCCAAGCCGGAGACTGCAGGTAACGGGGAGGTTCGGTCTTTGGATGCAGAGAGGGAGCGGAAAATGGCTCCTTTTTTTTTTTTTATCCCCTTCCTTTCCTCCTCCATCCTTCCCTTCCTCTCTCCTCCCGTCCCCTCCGGTTCTCCTCTCCAGGGTGCCCGCACACACACCAGGCTTAAACTCAGTGCCCGGATGCTCTCCATCCCCGGGGAGGGGGGGAAAATACTTAAAAAAAACCCCCAAAACCCACTGAAAACCCAGCCCCGTTGTCTTTCTGCAAGCGTCCGTCCTTCCCCCCTCGCTTCATTCGGGCGGGTGGGTTTCATTTACGGACGGGCTGCCGGGGGGGACCGGGAGCGGAGGTGTCTGCGAGAGCGTGTGGTATTGACCCCTTTATTTTTATTTTTTTAGCAGGATGGCAAACTACCGGGGAATAAATGAAGCGGGCTGAGATGCTGGTGGGGGCTTCAAAAAAAAAAAAAAAATGCAAAAATTGCAAGAGGGATCTGCAGTCCGTGCTTGAAATCGCCCTTTTATTCCTGGCATCAGTAAGTCGGCAACAACCTTCTGCAAATCCACCTTTTCCCAGCTTACCTCCCCTGTCCTCCGCAGCTGTAACAGCTCTGCTGCTAGAAAAAAAAAAAATAAATAAAACAACCTACGCATTGGGATCCTAATACGCCCGCTGCTCACAGAGGAGGATGAGGAAAAGGTCGGGGGAGTGGTGGGAATTTGCTTCTAAATGATTTTTGCAAAGGAGGGCACCAAACCCTCTTCCTACAGCTGGGAAAACTCATGTTTTCCCCCAGGCACCGGCTCTGAGCACTGGAGATTTGCGTAGAGAAATAACTGGGTGATTTATCCTCTTTGAAGAGAAGCGATTGCTATCGGGTTTTTTGCGGGGGGCTCTGGAAAATTTGGGACAGGAGTCTCTGGGAAAGGTGAAGGATCCTGTGGATGAGCCCCCGGGGTTTGGTGCAGTGGGAATTAGCTGTTAGATAAAATCTGGGTGAAAATGAATTTTAGGGTAAGGATCTCTCAGCAGAGTGTTGTCTGCAGGTTACAGAAACATGTTCTTCATGGGCTGGGTTTTATCTCTTTTTTATTTTTTTTAAGGAATCGTGCTGCCTGCATTTCTCTTTTCCCCTTCTGCTTCCTCCTCCCCATTAACTTTTTGGGAAAAAAAAAATTGTTCGGCCAGATTTGATAGAGGCAGAGGGTATAAAGGTCCTGCAGGATTTGGGAAAATACGTGGTGGGGTAAAGGATGGAGGTTTTTATTAGCTGCCTGTCCCCATGCCTTACCCCCATTTTATGATTCATTTTAGCCTTTCTATCAGCTTATTAGAGAATAATAATCTATTCGATTATTAGAGAATCCACAGGTTAATAAAATAGAGGGTTTTGCCTGAAGAGTCCAACCGATGGGTGCAAATCCGTAGGATGATGGCTGGTGATGAGTTGCACACTGGGCTCTGCTTACGGGGGGTTACCTCCTTTTTTCAGGGGGTCTGGTGGCACCAGCCATGGAGCCGTACGTGCTGCTGGACCCGCGACAGAGAGCGCTGTATCGCGACGTGATGCAGGAGAGCTACGAGACGCTGATGGCGCTGGGTGAGGAGCCTGCCCCTCCTGCAGCAGAAAACTGGGGTAGATGGAGGATCCGGCTTGCTGGATCCTCACGTCTTCATGCAAGGGATGCTGGAGTTGGGGGTTGCAGACCCTCCTGGCTCATGTTGCTCATTCCCCCTCTCTTTTCCAGAATTCCCTGTTTCCAAGCCCGATCTGCTGTCCCGCCTGGACCACGGGGATGAACCTACAGCCCTGGATCTCCACGTGCCCAGGGACACCCCAGCCGCAGGTGAGCCTCCGATCGTGTGGGGAAAAAGCCTGGGTTCGGCTCCTGCAAGTGTGGAGGGCTTCCCCCCATGATGACCTGTCCCCAAAATGGGCAAACCCCCGCCGTACCCCAGGCTGCAAGCCCTGGTTTGGCCATGGCATGGAAGAAAGACGCTGGGGAGGAGAGACTGTAATGCCAGAGGGATGTCCTGGTTAAAATGGAAATGCCAGACCCCCTTCCTAGACAGCCGCATTTCTGGAGAGCTCCACGGAGGTGCAGTGGAGGTGGTGGTGGATTAATTACCACGTCCATGTTGGTGGCAGAGGGGAGCTATGGGGATCAGAGATGCCTCTGCTAGAGGTGCTTACCTGGAAGAGCGTGTGAAATAAAAAAGGAGGAGGAATCCTCCTTGCTCTCCTTTTCCTACCACCTTCCCATCTTCCCAGCCCCGGGAGAGACGATGTCTCCTGCCTGGGTTGTGTCTGTCTCTCTTTGTGCCCCACAGAGGATGGAGCAGGAGTGGAGCAGGAACCCCCTCGAGAAGAAGCTGCCGAGAAAGAGCCCGAAGCGGTGAAACCTGTGGGCGAGGAGCATCCTTCGAGCCCCGCCGAGGCCGGGGCGAAGGCGGGCAGGAGTGGGGGACCAGGGGAGACGGCCACGCGCCCCAGCGAGAGCCAACCCAGCAACACGTGCGGCGAGTGCGGGAAGAGCTTCAGCCACAAGTCAGCCCTGGTGAAGCACCAAAAGATCCACACCGGCGACCGCCCCCACGAATGCCCCGACTGCGGCAAGTGCTTCATCCAACGCTCGGACCTCACCATCCATCAGCGGGTCCATACGGGCGAGCGGCCCTACGCCTGCCCCGACTGTGGGCGCCGCTTCAGCGTCAGCTCCTCCTTGCTCACCCACCAGCGTACCCACGCTCCCGGTGGCGAGAAACCCAACCGCTGCCCCCAGTGCGGCCGCAGCTTTGCCGATCCGGGAGCCCTTGACCGGCACCAGAAGAGCCACCTGGGTGGGAAACCCTACGAGTGTGGGGTGTGCGGGAAAGCCTTCGCCTGGAGCTCCCACCTCGAGCGGCATCAGCGCATCCACACCGGCGAGAAGCCCTTCCAGTGCGCCGAGTGCGGGCGAGCCTTTGCCTGGAGCTCCCACCTCGACCGCCACATGCGCACCCACGCTGCCGTCGCCGCCTCCGAGGATGAGGAGGACGGGGAGGCGGAGGAAGAGCCCCCGCCACCCCCCCAGAAATGCGCCGACTGTGGCAAGCGCCTCAACCACCAGACGGACCCCCAGCGCTTCAAGCACAAGGGCACCCAGACGCCGCCGGCGGGTGCCGAACCCGCTGGCAGCCCCCCGCGGCCCTACCGCTGCGAGCAGTGCGGCAAATGCTTCGGCCAGAGCTCCAACCTCCTCAAACACCAGCGTGTCCACACCGGCGAGCGGCCGTACCCCTGCCCGGATTGCAAACGCTGCTTCCGTTGGGGCTCAGCCCTGGCCAAGCACCGGCGCACCCACGCCCGGCAGCAGCAAGCCGGTGATGCCGCCAAAGCCGTGCCAGCAGCCACCGAGGAAGCCGGCGCTGGAGGAGGCGGCAAACCCTACCCATGCGGGGCGTGCGGGAAGAGTTTCGGCTGGGTCTCGCACCTGGAGCGCCATCGCCGCATCCACACCGGGGAGAAGCCCTTCCGCTGTGGGGAGTGCGGGCGGGCGTTCGCCGTCAGCTCCCACCTGGAACGGCACCGCCGGGTACACACCGGCGAGCGGCCCTACCGCTGCGGCGAGTGCGGGAAGAGTTTCGCCGTTAGCTCCACCTTGCTGGCTCATCGACGCACCCACGCCGCCCAGCCGGGACGGCCCCACGCCTGCCCCGAGTGTGGCAAGGGTTTTAGCACGCCAGCCAGCTTGGAGCGGCACCGGCGGCTTCACCGGGGAGAGAAACCTTACCAGTGCGGCATCTGTGGCAAAGGCTTTGCCTGGAGCTCCCACTACGACCGGCACCGGCTCACCCACACCGGCGAGAAACCCTTCTCCTGCGCCCACTGTGGCAAATGCTTCGGTCGCAGCTCCCACCGCAACCGACACCAGCGCGCCCACACGCAGGGCGGCCCGGAGAAGCGGCACGTCTGTCCCGAATGCGGCAAAGCCTTCAGCCTCAGCACAGCGCTGGCGGCTCACCAGCGACTGCATGCCGCCGCCGCCGCCGGCCGCAGCCCCCTCACCTTGCTGCCGCCTGCGTGGTGGGATGGCGAGAGGCGAGGGGGGGACACCCACCCCCTCCGAGCTCTGGCCCGAAGAGCCCAGCTCCGTTTTCCAGCAGCACCCTGTGCCTTCCTCCTCCTCTTCCTCCTCCGCAGCCCCCAGGGGCTGGGCCGCCAAAGCTCTCCTGCCCCCCACCATGGCATGGAGGCCTGGGGAGGGGGACACCCTGCAAAGCGATGCCTCTGCCCCCCAGGAGCCCTGGGCTTCCCTGCCTCCCCCCAGCTCCTGAGACGGGGTCATGGGGACCGGGGGGGTGCTCAGAGCCACCCTCCACCTTTGGGGACGCCCCACGGCCGAGGTGGGAGGCTGGCCTGTCCCCCCCCTCCCCAGCAGCTGGGGGGGGCCAGGATAACCCTGGGGTGGGGGTGAGGATGGGGAAGGGGGGGTGAAGTGGTGGTGGGGGGGCACGGGGAGGGCGAGCGGTGCGTGCCGGGGGGTAGCAACCAGCATAGGGGCTTTGGGGGGAGACTGGGAAAGGAGGGACAGGGGAGGCTGGGGGCGGATTTGGGGAGGGCTGGGTGATAATTTAGGGCGGTGGGGAGACAATACCTCTCCCTATAACCCTCCTCATCCTCTGCCTCGCTGTTGGGGGGGGCAGAAGGGGTGCGACACAGCTTGGGCATATGGGAGGGGACCCATCGGTAAAATCACCCAGGGAACTCCCTTCCACAGGGCGCTTTTGGGGGCAAACGGCTCGGAAAAGAGCCACGGGAACCTGCATCAGTCACCAGCTCTGCTCCTTCCTTGCTGGGACCCCTCAAATGCTGCTTGGGTTGTGCCAAGGGTGGTTTGGGATGCGCCGAGCCGGGAATTTGGCAAGGGTGGAGAGGCCGGGTTTCCTCAGCTTGGGTTAGCAGGTAATAAAGTAGAAGGTAGTTCAGCAACAAAGAAAAACCCCTCTGCCTGTCTCAGCGTGTTTTTGTCTCTGGAGAGGGAGATGATGCTCGTGGTGTTTCCTACCAGGAGCAGGGAAAAGCGACGGCGCCCGGCGTTGGTGCACAAGGAGAGCCAGACAGAGGCGGCTGTGGGGCACGGGGCTCCCTTTTTATTCCTCGCCCCACGCCGGCACCTCCCACCGCCGAGCCCACTGCACCCTCAGCGTCTTGCCCTCTCCTTCGGCGCAACGCGGCATCCCCTTCTCCAGCCTGCCAACAGCAAGGAGCAGGCACAAACAACACCGTATTTTGGCACAAGAACCAGCCCCGGGTTACCCCCATCCTTGTCCGGTGGAGAAGAGCACCGTTTCCCTCGGGAAGAGGCTCCCTCTCCCCCGAGATGTCCCTTTCCCGGGTCCCCTTCGCAGCAGGGGGCAGGCACCCGTCACCCATCGCTGCTGGGAGACATCAGGAAGGATAAATCCCACCCCGATGCCTCACTGGAGCAGCCCCGTCACCCACCCCAGTGCCACCCTCCGCCCCTTAAATGTCACTTGGTGTCCTTGGATTTGTCCCCAAGCCGAGTTTTCCCTTGGGCACGGTCCTCCCTCCCCATCCATCGCACCGATACGGGGGGGTCTCGGTCCTTCAGGGCTCCTCGCCGCTGCAGGCTCCGGGTGGCTTCGCCAACCCCGCGACGCTGTGGGGCTTCTCCCCCAGCAGCCGGGTCCTGGAGGGGGGCAGCGGTTGGGGGGCGAGGGGGAAAGCGGCCTTGGGGAGGTGGCTACGGCGGTGTTTGGTGAGGTGGGAGCTCTGGCTGAAGGCTTCGCCGCACTCGGGGCACTCGTAGGGCTTCTCGCCGGTGTGGACGCGGCGGTGCCGCTCGAGGTGGGACGCCCAAGCGAAGCCCTTGCCGCACTCGCTGCAGGTGTAGCTCTTCTGGGCGGCGTGGCCCCGCTGATGGGCGAGGAAGGGGGGAGCCTCGCCGAAACGTTTGCCGCAGTCGCCGCATTTGTAGGGCCGGTCGGGGGAGTGGGTTTTGCGGTGCTGGAGGAGGTGGGCTTTTTGGGCGAAGCGCTCGCCGCAGCTGATGCAGGGAAAGGGACGTTCACCCGTATGCACCCGCCGGTGCCGCTCCAGGTGGGACGCCCAGACGAAGCCCTTCCCGCAATCGGCGCAACAGTGGGCACGCTCCCGCCGGTGACACCGCTGATGCCGCGCCAGCGCCGGCCCAGCTCGGAAAAGCTTGCCGCAGTCGCCGCAGCGCAGGGCTTTCTTGCCCAGGTGGGTGCGGCGGTGACGGGCCAGGTCGGAGCTCTGGCAGAAGGTCTTGCCGCAAGCTGGACAGCGGTGGGGCCGCTCGCCGGTGTGGCTGCGGCGGTGCTTGGCGAGGTGTGAGCCTTGGCTGAAGGCTTCGCCGCACTCGGCACAGCGGTAGGGCTTCTCGCCGGTGTGCACCCGCCGATGCCGGGCGAGGTGGGACGCCCAAACGAAGCTCTTGCCGCAGTCGCCGCATTTGTGGGGTTTCTCGGCAGCGTGGCCCCGGCCGTGTGCTGCCAGCTCGGCAGCGCCGGCGAAGCGCTTGCCGCAGTCGCCGCACTTGTGTGGCCGGTCGCTGGCGTGGGTACGGCGATGCTGGAGGAGGTGGGAGCTCTGGCTGTAAGTCTCGCCGCACTCGGGGCAGCCGAAAGGCCGCTCGCCGGTGTGCACCCGCCGGTGCCGCTCCAAGTGCGAAGCCCACGGGAAGCTCTTGCCGCAGTCGGCGCAGCCAAACGGCCGCTCCCGTGCCGGTCCCTTGTTGGCCGCCCCGCGGAGGGGTTTGGCACAGTCCAGTTTGGGGACTGCCGTGGCTTTGGGCATCTTGGCAGCGCCGTGCGGCACGGCTTTATCCGGACGCTTCATCTTCCGCCTGTTTGAGCCGAGGGTCTTCTCCCTCTCCGGGCTGCGGGACGAACACGCTTCGAGCTCCTCGCAGCTCTCCTCCACTGCTCCTTCCTCCGCTGCTTTTTCACTCACCAGCCCCTGTGCTGCTGGGAAGACGGGAAAAGGAGAAAAAGGGGAGAGCGTGGCCTCAACCAGAGCAGGGGGTGGCATTCAAATCAACGGAGCAGGAATGGGACTCCCATAAAAAACCTGGTGTCCCAGAGAGAAAGAAGAGAGATGCGATGGGAGACCTGATCCCAGTTTGAACTGGGAATGTGGGAATGCTAAGCACGCCTCGTTGCCCGTATTTCCAATTTAAAAAAAAAAATGCGGAGAGATCAATAACATTTTCATGCGGAAAATTCAAGGAGAGAGCGGGGATTTGGGGAAATCCCCCTCGAAACCTGCCTGGATTCTTCCTCCCCTCTTCCCATCCCGCTCGCAATCCCTTTGCTTCCCTGCCAGAGGCAGGAAAAAAAAGAGCAAGGAAAAAAAGGAAGGGATGTTCAAGAAGGAAAGAGGATTTTGTGTGTTTGCTTACCAAGGGACATCAGTGTTTCATAGCTCTCCTGCATCACGTCCCGGTACAGGGCCTTCTGCCGTGGGTCCAGCATCACCCATGGCTCCATGGTGGGGAGAGGCGCAGGCAGCTGGGAGAAAGAGGGTTTCTCTCTTCGTTCCTCACTCAGGGCTCCTCAAAATCCCCTGTGGGGAAGAGAAATCCCTTGAAATGAAGGAAATCCCCCGTGTAGTGCTTCTCGCTTGCGTTTTGATGCTTTTTCTGGGGGTGCCTTGAGAAATGTCGGAGTTTTTTCGCCCCGGGTTGCAGCACACGGACAGCCCCTCCATCCAGGACTAAGCCTGAGCCTCCACGGAGCAGCTTGGGGATGGTGGGGGGCAGGAGGGTCCCTGTTTCCCCCCATCTTTCTGGCAGACCACGTCCCACAGCAAGCTCTGCCCTCCTCCCTCCAGCATCCCAGTTCCCCCAGTCATCTCACTGTGTGCTCCATCTCCAGGGAGCCCTGGATGCATGCAGGGACCAGGGCTCCCACTCTGTCCTGCTCAGCCACCGTCCTCTCCCCGAAGGAGCTGCTGCTCCTGGGAACACCCCCAAGGGCCGGATCCTGCAAGCTGCAGCCCTGACGCAGCTCAGGACCCGCTGCAGAGCAGGGGCACATCCCTGCCCCGCGTTTCTCCCCGTTACCTGGAGTCCCCGGCTCAGGACTCGCTGTCGGCTGAGCCCGGAGCTGCCTCCGCAGGACTTTCCTTGGGAGAAGAGTCCCCGCTTCCCAGGCTGAGGCTGCAAGGAGGGGGGGATGCACAGACCCCCTCCTTGTACCCCGAGACCGCTGAGCCTCCTGACAGCAGGGCACAATGGAGGCGATGCCGGGCATGGCTTTGCTCCGGAAGCCCAAGCCGGTATCCGGGAGAGAGGAGACACCAAGAACAGGCTCCTCGGCAGCAGCGTTTACCCAGAGCCCTCTAGAGGTAACCCAACCCCGGCTTCCCCCCCATCCCAGCCCTCCCCGCAGGCTCCCCAGCACCCACGGGGGGCACACGGGACCCCGCTACGGTCCTGCCCCATTACCCGTGTTGCCCCCATGCTCTTCCCTTTTACCCAGCGGTTTTGGAGAGCCCCGGCCTTGCTAGGAACTCTGCCAGGAGGGTCGTGACAGCAGCAGCGGGGATATTTGAGTATTGCAGCCATGGGAAAGCGTGGGAAGGTGATGGGGGTCTCTCTGGGGCAAGAGGGCATCCCCCAGGTGGGAGAGGGGGACACCGGGCTGGTTGCCCAATCAGCATCAGGGATGGGAGCTGTGCAAGCAAGAAATTAGTTTTTCCACCTGGAAAAGTAGCCCAAACTGTGTTTTCATCACGCAGCTGGTGAAAACGGATTGTTTTCCCCCAAAACTCCAGGCTCAGGAGCCACGCGCTTGCGGGTGGGAAGGAGGGGAATTTCCACTTACCAAGTTATCCCTCCTTGCTGCTGGAGGAGGGCATCACGAAAGCCAAGGATAACACAAACCTGCAAACAAGAAGATAAAGAAACGCAGCAGGGGAATGAGAGAGGAGCCTGGATTTCTGCCTCTGAGAAAGCCCAGGAGATTTGAAACCACGCAGACGCTTTTCCCTACGGTGGGTGCAGGGGTTTTGGTGGTGGTTTAATCCCTCCCTGGCTGGGAAAAGCCAGGAGGGAGGGGAAGCAATAATTTTCTTTTAATTTGCTTTGGAAAGGGCGCAAGAATGGGGAATTATCCCTAAATCCTGCCCTCCCTAATGCACAGGCGTTTAACCCCTGCCTCCCCACCGCAGGAGGGAGTGGAGCTGATTTCTGCAGCCTCCCTGATCCTCTCTCCCTGCTCCATCACTCCTCGGCTGGTGGCAGTGGACGGATGTCCCCAAAGGAGACCGGGGGACCAAGCCCTGGTGCCGGGGGACACCGAGCAGCCCAGGTGGCTCTGGGAGTGTTGCAGCTCGGTTGGGTATGGGAGAACACAGGAAGGGGCCGGATAAGTTGGATGCTGAAGGCGGAGGGGAGAAGGGAGCTCTCCAGGGATCCCACATGGGCTCCGAGCAGGGGCTGTGGCAGCGGGTGCCGGCGTGGGGCAGGCAGAGCCCTGCCTGCATCCCCAGGCCCATCGAGGCACGCAACAGCCCTCTGCCCCGGGGCTCTGTCCGCACCAAATCCTGAGCCAGAGACTCCAGGGGATGGGCACAGGGCAGGCGGGAGAGACCCACACAGGCTGCCCTGCCTCCCAGTCCGGCCCCAGTCCTTATACTGGGACCAGTGCAAGGAGCAGAGAGAAGGAGCACCAGTCCCTGCCCTTGCCCCATCCCTGCGCACGGGGTTGTGCCACAAGAGGGCATGGGGAGACCAGAAGTCCTCCCAGGACCTGGCTCTTTCCTGGTGATCCAAGCAGCAGATCTGCTCCCAAGAAGGTGGAAAAGGTCCGGCGAGGCTGAGCTCTGCTGGGCAAGGGCTGGCTGAGCCTTCTCTTGTGTCCCGAGGGGAAGAACCTCGCAGGAGCGAAGGAGGCTGCTTCTTCCCTTGCACGGGTGTCCATGCAAAGGGCACTGCCTGGGTTTGTCCAGGGTTTTTTCCCAGCTTTTCCCCCTGAGGAACAGCTCAGCACCTCCTTCTCCCTCCATAGGCTCCGGCAGAGCATCCCCATCGCTGCCGAGAAGGACGGAGAAGGACATGGCCACAGAAGAGCCAGCAGAGGTGAGGGAGAGTCTCTCCTTCGGGGTGGGCAAATGCATTTCGGCTGACCTGAAACGTCGGTGCCAGGTACATTCTGCCCGGTCTGGTGGGGCTGTACAAGCTGCTCTGTGACCGTAGCTGTGGGTTGTCCCCTTCCTGCACCTCCCTTTGAACCAAGAGGTCCCCATGCACAGGGTGCAGGAGAGGTGGTGAGGAGCAGAGGATGGAGCTCGTGGTGGGCATGCTTCAAGGCTGAGCCTGGATGCAAAGCTGCCGTAAGGGTTTCTCTGAGCTCCCCTGTATCAGAAACACAGGGAAGGTGGAAAGTCACAGGAGGGCATGGGGTTTTGTGTCTCCACGTGACAGGAAAAGGCAGAGAGGATGGGGTGGAGAGGTTGAGCCCTTGCTTGAGCTCCTTCCAACTCCATCACCCTCATCAGGCATTGCTGGGTGTTTAACAAGCCTCAGTGTTTTCCAGTTTCTTTTTTTCCTTCCCCATAAGCTTACCCAGCTGCTTTCTGAACCTGTGTGGCCCTTTAGCATCCGTGATGCCCTGCAGCAAGACTTTCCACAGCTTAACTACACCCCATGGGGAACGATACCTTGATATCGCTGATCCTTGCCAGCATCCTTTCTGGCTCTCCTGCAGCTCTGCTGAACGTAGCCGTGGCTCCTCTCCCTGCTGCCTTGAGCTGACCCACGGTGGCAGGCGCTGAGCTGGGAAACCCTTGTTGTTTCAGTGTCTAGTGACCTTCAAGGAGGTGGCTCGATACTTCACTGATCCCAGCCAGCGGACACAGTACCGGGAAGCCATGCAGGAGAGTGCTGGAAATGGCACCTCTTTGGGTAAGGACACACCTTCCCTCCTTCTTGGGCTAAGTCTTGGGGTTGGGACGCTCCTCTAGACCTTGGAGGTGAAGGAGACTTTCCCCATTGCTTCTGGCAATTGTGCTTCCCCCTTGGGACACATATTGGGGACCCATAGCATCCTCCATCCCCACCTTCTTCAGAGGAGCACATGCTCTACCACATCAGACCAATGGTCCATCTGGCCCCATGTTCTCTCCAACCATGGTGGAAGGAGATGCTGTGTAAGAGAACAAGGAGACCGACCTTTCTCAGCTGTGCCCAGCCCTTGCATCGTCCTTTCTCCAGCAGAGCCCCCAAATCTCTCGTAGTAGCTCCTCAAACGCACCCAGACCTCTGCTCTGTCTCAGGAACCAGCTCTGCTGACCCTCAACCTGAGAGGATCTCCTCTGGGCTGGAGTTGAAGATGTGGACCCCAGCTCCCCAGGACTCAGATACAAAGCCCTTCTCTAACAACTCTTCCACAAGCAAGGAACTGGCTTAAATAACCTAGAAAGCGTCTGGGAGAAAAGCACAACACCTGGGACTTCTACCCAGGCCCTAAGACACCCACCTTGAGCTTGGTATCTTCTAGGAGAGGGGTCCCAGAACCTCTCCTGGTCCCTTGGGAGATGTTGCCTCCAGATGCACATTGGAGGGGAACTCTCAGCCCATGGGAAGCAAAGGCAGAAGTTCTCCTTTTGGGTTATGGAGGGTTTTAAGAGCTGAGGTTTGAAGCTGAACTTCAGCCCAAGCTTCTCCAGCTGGCCAATAGTCAGTGTTTGGGCAGAAGGTGGAGCTCACATGAGCTTTCTTCATTCTTGGCTTTCCCCGGCCCTGCTCCTTTGGTGGGTTCCCTTTTCCATCCCAGCCAGGGACTGACTTCATGATCTCTTTCTCTTTCCTCTGCAGGGGATGGGATGGTGAGTGGGATGAGGGACAGCGCCACACACGCGGACCCAGACATCAAGACCTGCCTGGCGGACATCTCCCAGCACCATGAGCCAGCCAACATCCACCAGAGCTCCCGAGAGAAAGGCCAAGAGGAGGTCCAGGGTCATCCTGGGACGGAAACTCCAGGGACACGCAGGGAGTTGCTGTTCTCCCATAGCCATCACCCCAGGGATAGACCCATCCCTCATCCCACCAGCGAGAAGAGCTTCTATCCCCGGAGACGAGGGTCCCAGCACCCCTGCCCTGACTGCGGGAAAAGCTTCAGGGTCTTCTCCAACTTGCTCCATCACCAGCAGAGCCATGGTGGGGACAAGCCCTACAAATGCCCTGACTGCGGGAAGGGTTTCAGGCACAGCTCGGCGCTGGTGACACACCGTCGCATCCACACGGGTGAGAAGCCCTACCAGTGCGCCGACTGCGGCAAGAGCTTCAACGTGGTGTCCAACCTGGTGCGCCACCGGCGGAGCCACACCGGGGAGAAGCCCTACAAGTGTCCCGACTGTGGCCGGCGTTGCAGTCAACGTTCCCACCTGGTGACCCACCGCCGGTTGCACACGGGTGAGCGCCCGTACCCATGCCAGGAGTGCGGGAAGAGCTTCAATGTCAGCTCCGATCTCATCAAGCATCGCCGCACCCACACCGGGGAAAAGCCCTATGAGTGTCCCGACTGCGGGAAGCGTTTCAGCGGCAGCTCCAACCTCATCACCCACCAGCGGCTGCACAGTGGCGAGCGGCCCTACACCTGCGCCGACTGCGGCAAGGGCTTCACCATCAGCTCCAAGCTCATCGCCCACCAGCGGACGCACAGCAGCGAGAGACCCTACAGCTGCACCGACTGCGGCAAGGGCTTCAGCGACCGGCCCCACCTCATCCGGCACCGCAGTGCCGACCGGTGGGAGAAGCGCTACAAGTGCTCTGAGTGCGGCAAGGGCTTCACCACCAGCTCCTACCTCCTCACCCATCAGCGCAGCCACACCGGGGAGACCCCCTTCCTCTGCGGTGTGTGTGGCAAAAGCTTTACGGTGGTCTCTAACCTGGCACGGCACCGGCGCGTGCACACCGGGGAGAAGCCGTTTCGGTGCGGGGAGTGCGGGCGGCAGTACAGCCAACGGGCTCATCTCACCACCCACCAGCGGGTCCACACTGGCGAGCGACCCTATGTCTGCAGGGATTGCGGGAAGGGCTTCAACGTCAACTCGTCCCTCACCAAGCACCGGCGGGTGCACACCGGGGAGAAGCCCTACCGCTGCCCCGAGTGCGGGAAGAGCTTCAGCCAGAGCTCCAACGTCATCACACACCGGCGGCTCCACCACGGCCACGGGGTGCACCAGCTCCGTGCATGAGTGGCTGCAGCTCCCACACCGCGCTGGTGAAGCCCAGTGATGCCAGCCCAGCCAGGAGGTCTTCTCCAGAGACTGGAAGTCAACCAGAACTCTGGTTATCTTGGCACATGTGGGAGAGGGAAGAAAGATCTGTGTATCGGGGGGTACGAAGGGAAGAACAGGGACCAAGCGTGGCCACCAACAGTGGAAAACACCAACACTGGGCGAGGTTCTTCCTGCTCCTCTGGAGGAGAGAAAAAACACCCCTCAGTCTTCCCAGCCAAATCAGGACAGGGTATCTCCTGCTCCCACCTGGCCCAAACACAACAACAAAAAGTACCTCTGTTTTTCCTCGCTGTTCCAAACTCTCCCCACTCCAAGACATGCGATACAAGGTGCCCAAGGACTGTTTCGTCTCCCATCTGGCGTTCCCCTCTCCTCCGGTGATCTGCTAGTAGTGATAACAGCTTCAGGAATAAAAGGTGGTGTGATAAATACCGGTTGTGATCTGTGTGTGCGCGCATCCATGGGGAGTCCAGGTACACAAGCCCCACAGCCTCTTTTTACCTCCAGGCTGGGGCAGGAGGAAGCCCTTGAGCCTCAGGGTCCCCAAAGGGGCTCCAGCAGCCAGCAAGGAGCAAGCCCAGGGGCCAGAGGCCACCGGGGCTGGGCTCCTCCTACCATTCCACATCTCTTTGGATCCCATGGTGGGGAATCCTGAGCTGGGAGGGTAAAAACCCCAGGGTGGGTCACTGATCCTTCTGCAGATGGACCCCAAGTGTTGGCCAAACTCATCACCTGGGGCTGTTTGAGCTCTGGCCATGGCAAGGTAAGCAGCCATTTCACTGCCCCGCTGAGCTGCAGGCTGTCCTTGCAGCCTCACCTACTCCTGTTGGGGTTGTTTTGGGTTGGGTTTTTTTTTTTACATGTGAGCTCTAAGGTCATTGCGTTTGTCTGGAGAACATGGCCAGGGAGCTCCAGACAACACCGGGCTTTGGCATGGTACCCACCCACTCCTTGAACCTTGGCAAAGTAACGCACCATACCCATAGGCACAGACCTTATAAACAAAGAGAATCAGCGGCGGGAAACATCATTTCTCTCTCCTACTCGGTACCAAGCCAAGATGAGTGTAACTGCAGGTATGACTCAGAGGCCATCGTCCTGTTTCCAACCATGGCAAACCTCCCCAGTGGATCTCCAGCCTCCCCAGACACTTGGTGTGGTCTGAGATGAGGATGGCATCTCCTGGTGGGGAGCAGTCTTTCCCTGCAGGTGCTGAGGTCTCAGCTCCCAGCTGCATGGAGAGGGTCTTCAAAGAGGTCAAGATGGACTTTGGTGGCCTCCCACCAGCGTCACAGGGGGCTGATTAACGTAGTCTTACGCGGGCAGGATGCTGAAGGTGCTCCTACCTAGGAGCTGCCCTCCAAATTACCTCCTGCATGTGGGTGTGGGGGTACTGGTGGGACGCCAGGCTTGGTGGTCGTCTTTACAGAAATGATATTGAATCAGGCGGGTGGGAAAGACTCCGAGTTTATTCTTTTTTCTCCTCTTTTCTTCTCCCAGGCACACAACGAGGGAGACAAGGAAAGATATCCATGGCGAGAGGACAGGCCCTCGTTATTCAGTTCATGCAAGAAGATCCGCTGGGGATGAAGGAGGCAAAACACATTCCACCTTCACCTTTCATGACCTTATCCACAGCAGCCTGCAACTCCAAGATACCGATGAAGGACCCCCGGCGTTGCCTCCTCCGGCGGTCTGCCTCGGTGACCAAGCCCTTGCAAAGGACACCCATGGAGATGTTCATCAGCCTCTTCGCCTTCACCGACATGCGCCTGGTCGGTGGGGGCAGCTGGCTCAGCAGCCTGGAGATGTACCTGTTGCAGGATCCCTTGAACCAGCCCCTTAATCCCGTCGGAGCTGGTTTCCATTGCCCAACCTGAGCCGGAGACCTTCTCTGCTTAAGCAGAGGCTTCGTCTGCTGGACTTTCTGCTTCCTCCTCCTCCTCCTCTTCAAGGTTTTTCCTCGTCTCTTGGCGGCTGCAGCCATGGGGTCTCCTTCAGACTCAGTGCTCCTCCCTGCAAAGGCGTCCCACCAGAGCCGTGGCTCTCATATAGATGGGCATATGCAAATGAGGGATCGACAATGCAGCCCAGGATTGGCCAGCCGTGGCAAAGCCCTTATGAGGCAGCTCTGCCTCATCCGGAATTTGCATAAGGACTTTTTGCCCAAAAAGCATGGAACCAGACCAAAAGAACATATCCCGGGTTTGACTTGACTTAACCCCAATGAAAATCCCATTAAGTTTTCCCCAGAAACACCTTTCCTGCTGCGTTTCCCTGTGGAGAAAGCGTCAGAAACAACTTGGTTGCGATTCTTCCTAGGTTAATTCTTGCACCCGCTTAACAGAGGTGCCTGGTCAGCATGCGGAGGGAAGGTTTTCAGAAAGATCCCGAGCTAAACCTGGGAATTTCAGGCTTTGCCTTTCTGGGGCAACTGGAGAAACGTTGGAAAAAAGCCTTCGATGGACCCTGCTGGGCTTTGCAAAGTGATGGGGGAGACTTCCAAGGGTGCGTACAATAAGGAGAAAACCGGTCGATTTGGCTGTGGAATAAAAATAGAAAGTAAAACTGAGTTGGTGTTAAATTCAATTAAATCAGGGATTTTACTAGCACCGTGAGCATGCGAACGTGCCTCTTCTTTTTCCGTCTTTCTCCTAATTTTTCTTTTTCGAGGTGATGACCAAATTGCAGCCAGCACCACGGGGTGTTTCAGTGTAAATCGGGCTGGTTTGGCTCTTCTGAAAAAGCAAATCCTTGCGTTATCCAGAGCGGGCAACGGAGACCGCGGGGACCAGGGATGGAAGCAGAGGAGCAGAAAAGAGCCAGAAGAGAGTTTTACCACCGCAAAAAAATAAATTTTCTGCAAATTTGGAGGGTTATAAAAGAGGCAGGAAAGATGAAGATGTGGAAGGATCAATTGTTGAGGATGAGGAGGGGGAGGAAGGCTTTTGACAGTGTCAGGATGGCCGAGTGGTCTAAGGCGCCAGACTCAAGGCTCAGCTTTCCCTGCCCGGGGTTTTCTGGTCTCCGAATGGAGGCGTGGGTTCAAATCCCACTTCTGACACATCTTTTCTTTCTAAAAACTAACATTTTTATTATTTTTTTTTTTTTTTACATCATTCCCGCACCTGAGTTAGGGAAAACGCCGATTCTCCTTCCCCGCCCCCCCCCCCAAAAAAAGACTTGCTCCTGTAACAGTCTCTACTGCTCGCCGCTTGCAAAGTGCGCCCACGCGTGGAGAAAAAGCAGGGGAAGGGGGGGAGAAGGGAGGGGAAGGGGGGGAGAAGGGAGGGGAAGGGGCTGCAGGCCGCCCCGCGGGGGTCCCGGCCGCAGGGAGCGGGGGCGCCCGGGGAGCGGCCGCCCGTGGGCCCGGGGCGGGGAGCGGCTCCCGTCCCTTCCCTGGTGGTCTAGTGGTTAGGATTCGGCGCTCTCACCGCCGCGGCCCGGGTTCGATTCCCGGTCAGGGAATGTTTTTCCCCAAACAAAATAATTCCTTTTCCCCCCCCCAATAATACCAATAACAGGCTTTTTCGCAGCAAATTCAACCCTCGAAGCACACGCAGCGATGGCAAACGCCACCGCTATTCTAAAAGCCGTGTGGCACCCTCGCTGCGCAGCACGCGGCCAGCCTGATCTTGCCCCTTTTTAAGAATCTCTAATTTGTCACGGGGAATAACTTGATGCGGGATGGGTTTAGCAGAAGTGGGATATCACCCTCACTATCTTAGGGTAATTTAGACTGGTGGGACTTTTTTCCCTGCTTGCAGCAATTCCCATCATCTGCTGGTAATTGAAGTATATATATTCAAGTATATATAACCACCCACCTGCAGCAAGAAAACCCGTATTTCTCTCAGGTAAAAACCACTTGCAGATTCTCACTAACAAACCACCGAGCCGCAGCCCACCCCCCCATCATCCTTTCCTGCAAAAGAAACCCCTCACACCACCAAAGGCTGCTGCATCCAGGCTTTATTGCAATGCCACGTTGACCATTTTATTCCACAAACTCCCCACTTGCATTGCTCAGGTCTTCCCAAACTGGTGGTTGCGCAGGTCTTTGCAGCAATTAGGGTGTTTTGGTGTTTTATTTCCTCCCCCTTGGGCTTTAGGTCTTGTTTGCCACCCATCCAAACCTCAAGGGAAGGGGGATCTTTTCCTCTAGTGCCTGTTTCTCGAGACCACGGCGGGCACGTGCCTCCACCTCCCCTTCGGCATCACGCGCTGCAGGGCGGCTTGCACGTGCGCGGGGCGGATGAGGGCATCACGGCTCTTCCTCCGCAGCCGCTCGGCCTCGCTCGACACCTGCTTGTAGATGTCCTCCACGAAGCTGATCATGAGCCCCTTCGCCTGGTGGGAGAGGAACCGGCCGTCTCGCTTGATCTGGTTGAGGGTCTTGGCATTGATGGAGTGGAAGGAGCCTTTTAAAGCCCTTTTCCTCTTCTTGTCCACAGGCTGACGCTTTGCCTGGCCCCGATGCTTCCTCTGCTTGGCTGGAGATCTCCTGCCATGGCTCTTCTGTCTCCTTTCCTGCTGGGATCTCCTTTCCTGCTGGGATCTCCTTCCCTGCTGGGATCTCCTTCCCTGCTGGGGGCTTCTCTTTCTTCCCCTAGCAGACACCATGGCTCAGCCTTGTCCCCGCGCCGCCCAGACCCCTCAGTCCTACCAACAGCCCCACCCTCCCCGTTTTATGCAAGTGGGTATGCAAATGAGGGGCAGCTCTGAGCCCTACCATTGGCCAAGTGAACAATGCCCCCCCCCCAATTCACAATGGGTAGAATCCTGGCCAGCACCGGTCGCTGGGGTCCCTCGTGGCCAGGGCAACCAGGCGTGATGGGTGCCTGCAAAGTTTGAAGACCTCCGTGACCCTCACCCCTCCAGGATACTCACCCTCCCAATGGAAATCTTCCACCCAACCTAAAAATTAGCATTTATTTCTCAGAGTATCACCCCAATCTCAAAAGTTTTGTCTCACAGTCGCACGACCGAGCCAAGTACGTGCAATACGTGTCCTGGGAGTCTTCTGGGCAAGCAGGAAACAAATGACAAGAAATCCCTTGAAAGAGCATCTTTTCTCAACAGAAACTGCCTGCACACCTTAGACCGGTGTCTGCCAGCTCAAAGACTCATTATGGCTAATTGCTTAGTTAACAAATCCACCCAGATACACCCCAGGTTTTCTCCTCCTCATTCCTTACATATATAGCAGCTCATTTTCGTATCCACGTGTAAATGCTCACACATACATGCACCTCATGTTTCTTTCAAGTTCCTCCATGCGCCGCCAAAAACACGGTTGATGTGCCACACCAACATCTACCTGCTCTGAGTCGGCAGGACCAAACCCTGACTTTTTCTTCCTCCTCCCTTCATTCGGAAAACCCAACATTAAAACCAGAAGACAATTATTTGGAAGCAAATAGTTGTCCCTTCTCCCCCCATCGCACGCCGCTGATTCAATTTGGTTTTCATCCCTCCCGCTGTCCTCCAAGCTTCATGTCGTAATAATGGAAACTCGGTTTCCAGTAATAGTCAGGGAAGCAGCAGACAGGAGCAGGAATATGGGAGGAACTCCTTTTGCAATTGGCACGTATTGCTTATACTCAAACAATAGACCTTGTCATTTGAGGTTGATCCTTCAACAACTTGTTAGGACACGCGTTAATCCAGCTTTTATCAAAACAAGATGAAACGAACTGCCCTCCCTCCAAAATCTCCAGCTGTCCTGGGAACTTGGGTACGTACTGCTTTCATCATGTAATCTCCAAATCGCCCAAGAAGCATCATTGCTTCATAAGAAGAGATAATACGTGTTGCTGGGGTTTTAGCATGAGAGACCCACAGGTATCAGGAAAAGAACCTGGGAATCACAAGCGGGTAAAAAACCAGACGCAAAACAAGGGTTTTTTTTTCCAGAAAAATTATGCCTTTGCCTTTTCCAAATGTTAAACCTGAATCAAACTGGTGGATTTTCTTAAATGGAGACAGGCTCTGGAACAAAAACCTCAGGAAAAACATGCGGTCCTTCAGTTTTTCTTAGAAGGAAATTTCCCCAGACGTTCGTCACCCAATTTTAATTAAACAATGTAACAATTTTACAACAGTTTAAACAATTAAACAATTTTAGATTAATTCAAATTATTTGTTAAATAATTTAACAAAGGGGAACTTGTGGACATCATGATGAAAGCTGATGCAACTTGATGCAAAGAATCAGTTCCTAGTTTTGCCTTGACACAGGCAGAGATATGTCCTGGAATTAAAACACATCACCGTTTTGGGAGAGACTGACCCTATCAATGGCACAACCGAGGTGATGTTGAAAGCACAGTGTACGTCCTTGGCCAATCCCAGCAGCAACGCTGAAAATATGGTTTTGGGGAAGATTAAAATCCCCCGGGAATGGGCTGCCAGCAGGGAAACGGGACCATAAAATCTCCACCTTGCTACAGAACCACACCCACACTCCATCAACAAGCACGTTGCTGGGCAAGACCCACCTTCTGGCTTCTTCCAAGACGACGCATTGACCGCAGCACCACAAAACGCCAATGTCTACATCACAAGTCCACCAGAACAAAGAGATCCCATAGATGCAAATATATTCAGTGGTTCCTGCTGGGGGGCAAAGATTAAAACCCTGCTCGTCAGTGGCTTAAGCAATTTGTAAGCACCATTCTCCCAAGACCAGCATCACTCGGAGGGAACTTAATTTGGAACTTCCTGGCAGCGTGACTTCATGGAAGGGGTAACACAGGGGATGCCCATGCAACGCTTAGAGTCCTGACCTTGCCATGGCTCTGCAATCCACTCTTCTGGGCCATTAGTTAAAACGGTAGACCCATGTAGCCTCGTGGCTGGGCACCACCACCTGATCTTTCCAAAGCCCCGCGTCCCTTGCCGGGATTCTCCAAAACTCTGCTTAAACTTTGGGAGCCGGACTCGAAGATCCTTAGGTTTCCCTTTGACCTTGAGCTATTTTATGATTAAACTCAGTAAAAACCCCACAATATTGTTGAGACTTGAATAGGATAAAGCATAATGATGAGGTTGGCTCTGCACAGGAGACTCGAGATGTTGCAATCAAAGAAGTAAAGGAAGAGGTACTGAAAGACGGCAGGAAAAAAAAATAGTAACACCAAAGCTGCACTGTGCTCTCAATCTTGCTGTCTGGACGGTCAGGGAAGACGCCCAGACAACCAAAGATCAAACTTTTAAGAGCACAAGGGAATGAGTTTGCTTCTGCTTTGATGCACGTAGCTCTGGGCTCCAACGCAAGGAGAACTGAAAGCATTGCGGGGTGGGGGGGTAAGAAAAAAAAAGGAAGCAGGATTTCAGTAAGAAAACAGTACGAAGAAGAGCCAGTCACTACTGAGGCTTGCAAAACAACTTCCAGCCAAAGGCTCGGCAAGGCAAGCCCCTTCCGTGAAGCTGACATCTGCCTTGGTGCTGAGATCACCCCTCAGGGTCCAGAAGCCTGGGAAATACCGACATTTACTTTCATTTCCTCAATCAAATCAGCAAATTGTCTGATCAACTGAAAAAGACAGTCTTTAGGCATAAGGCAAAGGATAGAAGAGACAAGAAAGTTCAGAGGGGAAGGATAGTTTGTGGTAGGTTTATTTTTATTTTATTTTTTTTTTAGGAGCAGACCAGCCAAGGTGCCTACACGGGGTTGAGTATGTCCATATGGCAGGAAAGACGTGGTGAACCAGCCAAGGGACGGTTCCTCAGGTCGGTTTATGGTGCTTTGGTAGGTCAAAGTGCTTCATTCTGGAAAAAAGCTGGTACAACGCATCCAGTTTTTGCCATTTCAGTGAAGGCATCTGAGCTCCGAGTTCCCTCTACAGTAATGAGGACAGGATCAAACCAAAGCTGTGCGACACTTAAGAGCGTCCAATAGATGAACTGTCATCTGGAAATGCCCATCGTCATCACCAGACAAGATATTTTGGATGCTAGCTCAGAGGTCCCCCTGGGATGCAGAATGAATCCCATGATGTTTACATAGATTTAAATGGGTGCCCCTTTGTCCATACAAGGAAAAAACAAAACCCGATATTTCAATGCTGGGAGGTTTTCTGCCCTTCACGGAGAAGGGTGCGGTCACCCTTACTGTGTTCTGATAATAATAACACTTCCTAAAATGTGCAACAGACTGATGGCTGATGTCCAAAGCTGAGAGCACCAGTGAGTAAAGGGGACAAAAAAAAACCCCAACCTGCAGAGGAACTGACTACATGCTTAATTGCTGCTTCTCCTTCTTATGACAAATCACACCTCGCTCTCTTCCGGGGTATACTGATTGGCAGAAGTTTTTTTGAATGACCACAGCTGCGGTGCCTTTTTTTTTTTAAAGCCAGGGTATAAAATGAAAGCAAATCTCAGCAGAGGATTTGTCTTCCTACCGGAACAATGACTAGGATCGGTGAGTGACTCTCCCCTGACTCTTGAGCTCTCTCGCTGTTTTTTCTGGTTTTCTTTCATCTTCAGTGCCTGGGTTTGGGTTTTTTTCCCAGCTGGTGGAACATCTGCCTTTTGCGTCGCCCCCTGACAGCATAACCACAGGCCTCCCTTTCTTCAGCTAGGGTATTTCATGATCACCTGGAGCTCAACTTTGCAGCGCTGTGGGCAGCGGGAGACCTCCCTTGCGAGTTTTGGGAGCGGGATGTTCCTAGTTTTGCAGAGAGAGATAGAAACACAGGCATAAGCTCAGAGTCTCCAGAGACCTTCCTGGCGGACACCACCTTGCATCAGGTTTGCGGTTTCTCCACGTCTAGCCACAACACAAGAAGGTCTGATGGAAGATGGAGATCCATCAGACATTTCCAAGAGCTGGTCCCAATGCATTTGCTCTCCTCCCATGGAGAGCCTGATCTCCAGAAAGGATCTCCTTTGTCTTCCACATAACCCGTGGGTCTTTGGGGTTGACACAGCGGGTGAGATGAGGGCAGCACGACTGGCTGCTGGCTCTACACCGCTACGAACCCCACACATGCCCAAAACGCAACTCAAGGCAGCATCCCTGGTCCTCAAGGAAGATTAGGGCAGCAGCAGCATTGGGTCAGGAAGGTTGATGCAGCTTTATCAACATGATATCACTTTCTGCCACACTTTAAGAAGGCAACCCTGCTGTTAACCGGCTAATTGTAGCAGATTCTAATTATTTTTTATTGCCACAGTGTCTTCAGGAAGCTGGATCAGCTCTACAGGCTGTCAAAAGACCTGCTTTCAGGAGTTGGACTTAGGTCTCTCAGAAAATCACCTGCAGGATCACAGCTCTGAGGTTTATTCACAGCAGGTTCGCTTTCACCCAGGCTGTCTGCAGATCTGGGGCTGTTCCAGCAAAAGCAGCGATTCCGCAGAGATTTTCCAGCAGTAAAAAGTACCCAAGATGTGGTTTCAAAAGCGCTTTTTTTCTTTTGTTTTTCCCTGGAAGGAAACTGGCAGTGTTTGAGGGAAGGAAAAGAAAATGAAAGTTTCCATGTAGTTATTTTAGAGAACAGAAACCAAACCTAAAAAAAAAATCATAGGGTGGTTTCCGTTCAAACTTCCTTTCTCTGTGAAAATATGAATAGAACATTGTTGTGTCTGTTGTGGTAGAAATGGTTATTCTGAATGGGCTGCAGTCGGCCTGCTGTTCCCTATAGGTATCTCTATTCCCCACAGGGTACCTCAGAAACTAAATAATTTTAAATAAATAAAGAAGTCCCATCATCTATCTCATCTGTCCATCTTTCTATGTAATATTGTCTCCATCTATTCTGTCCATCTATGCAATAGTCTCCATCTATTCTGTCCATTTTTCTGTATGATATTGTCTCCTCCCTCCATCCTTCTATCCATTGTGTCAAAAATGCCATGAATTACTAAGGTATGGGAAAGGGCAGCTGGGACAAGAAAATTGCCTTAAATCTTTGCACGTGAATGACATTAATTACCATTCTTCATTGTGGAGTCTTTTGAGCTTATTGAAAGAGGTCAAACTCATTTTGGGAACTCACCACAGCAGCTGCACAAGCAGAACATGAGTATGAAAAAAAAAAAATAAATCATCTATGGGCTTGATTTCTCCTTAAAAAAAAATCCTATTCACTGACATCACTTGACATCTGGCTGCAGTCATGCGAGACCTGCTGACACCATGGATTTCATAATCATGCCAGTTGATTTGAAAGCAGATTTGCTAGATTTTCCTCTTCGGGGTTTGGACACCAACATACTCGGAGCCAGTTTGTGCTGTCGCTTCCCTCCCAGGCTGTCAGGAATGAACCTGCATGCTGATTGCCGAGTGCCTTCGTTACATTATTTTCTTCTCTTCTTTTCTTCTCTCCCTAGTCCTCTTCCAAATACTCCTGCTAGTAGGTCTCCTAAGTGCAAAGAAGTTTCCATGCTTCCCTGAATATTGCCTTCATGACAAAGACTACGAGGAGCTGCTGGAGATTGTCAAAAACGGGCTAGAACCTGCAACTCGTCCAGCAAATGTGGTCATTGTCGGTGCAGGAATAAGCGGGCTTACAGCAGCGAAGTTGCTCCGAGATGCCGGCCACACGGTAAGTAGTTGCGTGAGAGCCCCGACTGCCACTGGGTCTTGTTTTCCTACACTAAAGATTTTCCAGCATGGAGAGGGAGAAAGAAATGCAAGGGAGTGGATCACAGTGGTGGGAGAAGGAATGAAAAGCAATTGGACTCCAGTAAGTTCGTCTGATTTCGGCGTGATTTTCAAAACCACAGGCATGGATAGGAGGGGATAAGGGGAAGCCGTATGCAAAGCGAGTTGTTTAGATGCTCCCCAAATGAATGTAAACAGCAAAGGTAAAAAGACGCAGTCATCTCTCTCTGTCCCTAAGGGGTTTGGAGATCAGGCAGAGCTACAGCTACCCTGGGACAGCCTTGGAGGCAGCGCTGCTGAGAGCGGGAGGTTGGGCTAGACCCCTCCAGAGGCACCTCCAGCCTCAACTTCTGCAATTCTCCAACTTGTCGCAACTCGCAGCCCAACAGTGACATTCATTGCTGTAGATCAACCAGCACAAGACTCACGAGCCCTTCAAATCCTGCCGTGTTAGGCTGGGGGTTTCAAAACCGTGTTGAGCATCCCAAGGTGCTAGACAAAATTGAAACCCATGAGTTTCAAAGAAGGTTTCAAAGGCATGGAAGGACAGGTTGGTGCCTTCCTCTGGTTGTTTTCAAAACCCTGTTTTATCCTTCCAGCACAGGGAGTATCTGAACCAACGCTAGGACCCTCTCACCACAGAGGAGGTGTCCAAACGTGACACAGAAGTTAGGAACTGAGAAACTGCCCTATAGGTAGAGGGATCTTGGCCAATACGGAGAGGGGGTTGGATCTACAGATGGTTCATTTGCCACCTAGAGGGGACCTGTCCCACCCCATGGGCTATAAATGGTGCTTGCCACAGTGCCTGTGAACTTGCTTTGTAGGTGGTTTGCTTAAAATAGTCATTGCCTGAACATCTGCAGTCTCCACCCCATCCTTGTTTTTAGGTTACTATTCTGGAAACGAGCAATCAGGTCGGTGGGCGGATCAAGACATACCGTCCAGAGGGACAGGACTGGTACGTGGAGCTGGGAGCCATGCGCCTGCCGAGCAAGCACAGGTAAGGGGTGTCCTACCTACTTCACAGCCATGATCAGATGAGGAACCAGCCTGTTTTGAGGAGCAAGGCTGTGGTTTGAGATGGGGCTGAGGACTTGGACCTGGGGGTAGCACAGCAGGAGGAAGGAGCTGTCTGCCCCATCTCTCCCCCAGAGCTTAGCATCTGCATAAAAGGGACAAAAAGCACACGGTCACCTGCATTTGAGTTGGGAGAATGAAGGAAGACCTCCCATCTCAGTATCACGTCTGTGCATGGTCAGACCTCTATTTTGGAAGTCACAACATCAGGAGATGGATGAATTTCCACCAGCTCTGATGGAGAGGGCATCCAACCTGGGCTCTGTGAGCAGGTGGAGTCAGTCATCAGTCAAAGAGGCTGGAAGAGGCTGTAGGTGAGTCACCAACCACACCACATGCCAAGAAGGGTCAAAGCCATAGGGAACCCCTGCCTCCTACTTCAACAGGGCATTGCTCTCACTCCTGATTACATCCTTGTGCAACCAGGAGCTGGAAAGCCAAAGGGCTCCTTTCTCCATAGCCCCATGGTTGCTGCACTGAGCTGGGAGCAGGCAGGACAACTTCAAGCAGCAAAAACTAGAGACAGCAGTGCCTTAAATAGCTGCAATCACCACTCACAAGCCAAAATAATACGTGGCTACACCAATGTAGTCAATGGGAAAGCGTCCTTTTATGCTTCTAACGTTTTGGTGGCAGGGTTTTGGGGTTTGGTTGCTTGCAAGCACTTGTCCCCAGGTGCTCTCCTCTTTTCTAGGCTCGTCCGTGAATTCATTAGGCAGTTTGACCTGAAGCTAAACCCATTCATCCAGACAGATGACAACACCTGGTACTTTTTGAACGGCACTCGGATAAGAGCTGTGGAAGTGAATAGAAACCCCGATATCCTAAACTACACAGTGAAACCATCAGAGAGAGGCAAGAGTGCCAGCCAGCTTTATAGAGAAGCACTAAACAAGGTATGGGCCGACAGGGAAGGGATGCTACCTTCCAGCAACGTTACTCATCCGAGGGACATTGAAGCTATTTCCTCCGAGCTGTGGTGGACCCTCACCTGCATGACGGGTTGAGGAAGACTCAACAATGAGTTGAGGAAGAGTAGGGTCCTTTCAGAATGAAAAGCAGAAAGTCTTGTTCAAGCACTAGGGCAGCTGATTGCAAAACCCTCTTTATACACAAGACCTTTCTCTGGAACAGATTCACCAAGACTTGGATGAAGCCGAAGATGCCACACAAAGGCATAACTTCCCAAAACTTGAAGCCCAAGCAGCAGGATCCACTAGCTCTAGCTCAGCTCCAGGGGTTACCAAACCCCAAGACTGAATACCCCAGATGAATCCTAACAGAATTTGGGGCAACACTTTGGGAAATGCACTTTTTCTGATGAATACATCAATGTTTCCTCTCCAGGCTTTCAGCACGTTCCAGACTACAGACTGCAAGGAATATCTAGCTAAGCACGACTCCTTCTCCACCAAGGTAAAGGGCTGCGGCTTGAGAGTGAATTTAATCCCCCTACCAATGGTAAACCTGCATTCCTGCTTTGAGAAAGGATCTGAGTCACTCTGGTCTCTTCCTCTGTTGACACTTGCAGATGCCTTTTCCCTAATCAGTGCTGCCTTCTACTTAAAATGCTGGGGAAGGAGCAAGCACGACTGTTAGAGCAGTCTCATCATCTGGAAATGGGAGAGAAGCAGTGGTGACTGGAAATGCTCTGGAAAGGCATAGAATCATAGAATCATTTAGGTTGGAAAAGAGCTTTAAGATCATCAAGTCCAACCGTTAACCCAGCACTGCCAAGTCCACCGCTAACCCATGTCCCTAAGCACTGCATCTACCCAGCTTTTAAATACCTCCGGGGATGGGGACTCAACCACTTCCCCGGGCAGCCTGGGCCAGGGCCTGACAGCCCTTTGGGGGAAGAAGTTTTTCCCAATATCCAACCTAAACCTTCCCCAGCACAACTTGAGGCCGTTCCCTCTCGTCCCATCGCTTGTTCCTGGGGAGCAGAGACCGACCCCCCCGGCTCCAGCCTCCTTTCAGGCCGTTGTAGAGAGCGAGGAGGGCTCCCCTCAGCCTCCTCTTCTCCAGGCTGAGCCCCCCCAGCTCCCCCAGCCGCTCCTCATAGGGCTTGTGCTTGGGTCTTTTAATCACACATGATGAAGCATCAAGTACTGAGCAATCCACTGCATTTTCATGTGATCCAGCTGTCTCAGAGTGGGTCCACCAGGCCACAAACCCCTTACTCATTCACCTCCAGAACTTCTGTCATGCTAAACCAGAAGAGACATTGATCTGCAAGAAGCTAGAAGAACCACATAAAAAAAAAGCTTCTGGTCCAGGCTTTAAGCAGATCAGGAGCAGGAACAAGGCAGCAGGGCATGACTTTTGGCTTGGGATATAAAGGGGATATATGCACTAACTGAGATAATAGCATCAGGTGATGTCTTCTTACTGGCTTTTCTAGGAGTATTTGATTAAAGTAGGAAATCTAAGCCGAGGAGCAGTTCAGATGATCGGTGACTTGTTGAATGAAGACTCTGGATTTTATCTGTCCTTCCTTGCCTCACTGTGGGACTTTGATATCTTCTCTAACGAGAGGTAAGGCAATGTCTCTTATGGCAAACCCCATTTTGTGCTGGTCCACAGCAATTCACCAGAAGAGGAAATTTCAGTGGCATTTAGATGTCTGAATGGGAACCGCTCCTGACTCAAGGGGCCACCAAGCTCTGTTAGCATCTCTAGAAGAGGTCAGGTTTTATAGTTCTTAAACCCCAGTGTCCTTCCCTCACATCTTTCTTCCTTTCAGTTTTGATGAAATCACAGGGGGATTTGACCAACTGCCCAAAGCCTTCCACGACGCGTTGCCCAATGTCATCCAATTCAATTGCACGGTGGAGAAAATCATGACCAAGGGAAACAAAGTCCGCGTGTTTTACCGCGCTCCGGACACTCTGGCTCCAACCATAGTAACTGCAGATTACGTCCTTGTCACATCTACCGCCAAAGCCACCAGGCACATCCGATTCCTGCCACCGCTCTCTCCTCCAAAGGTCCACGCCCTGCGCTCCATTCACTATGCAAGCTCCTCCAAAATAGTCTTGGCTTGCTCCGAGAAGTTCTGGGAGAAGGACGGCATCAGAGGAGGGCAGTCCATCACCGACCGCCCTTCACGGTTTATCTACTATCCCAGCCACAACTTCTCCAGCGGGGTGGGTGTGATCCTGGCTTCCTACACCTGGAATGACGATGCTGAGTTTTTCCTGCCTCTCACAGATGAGAAGTGCCTGGATGTGGTCCTCCAAGACCTGTCAGATATCCACCAAGTGAGCAAGGAGTACCTGCAGTACACCTGCGACCAGTACGTGATACAGAAGTGGCAACTGGACAAACACTCCCTGGGGGCATTTGCTGCCTTCACCCCTTACCAGTTCGTTGACTACTCGCAGGCTCTCTTCGAGCACGAGGGCAGGGTGCATTTTGCAGGAGAACACGCAGCTCAGCCTCACGCCTGGATCGACACCTCCATGAAATCAGCCGTCAGGGCTGCGAGCAACATCCACCATGACAGCAGTGAAGCCCAGATGCTGAACGAGGAGGAGGAGGAGGAGGAGGAGGAGGAGGAGGAGGAGGAGGAGCAGACAAGGAGTTTCTTGCAGAAGGAAGATCTCTGAGCGGGACTCCTGGGCTGAGCTTGCGGGATGCCACCAGCACGGTTTGAAGGCACTTTGGTGGTGTAAACCTGTTTCTTTCCAAGCAAAGTCAGCAGAAGGACATCAGCAGCTAAGGCGTTAAAGAAAAACCTCAAAGAGCACTGACTGTCATCAGACAGGACCAATACCTACCCGGTTAAACACTTCACGAGGATAGAAGGGAGCACTAAAAAAATGTCTAAGTAGGTTTCACGACTCTAATATTACCCTGGCTCAGATACACTGCAGTGATTTCTAATTTATTTCTGTACAAAGTACTTCAGGAAATGACTATGATGGAATAAACGTGGGTATTTCTCAGTTCTTTGTGTCTGGGGTGCCTCCATCTCTCTGCGGAGAGAAGCATCATCACATATGAATTGTCTCGCCTCACTTCAGCCATTTAGAAACTCATCACCCATCGTCTGGGTCTTCCTCCCCTTCCAGAATTTGGAAGATAACTCATTGCTTCTGAGTCATCATCTCCTTCGCGTAGCCCAACACAACCACTCCTAACCCCCACGGGTACCTGATCTCTAACCTCCATAGTCTCTTCTACCCATCTCCTGTCTAGCTGAGCTCAAAGCACGGCCAACACCAAGTTATAGAGACAGATTTAACATCATTAATATAAAAAACAAGTCCAGAAGCAATATAGCCTGTGCCTAGAGATGTTAATGGCTTTTACTGGAGTTTCTCCTCTCACCAGGAACTGTTGTCCTAGGTTTCATAGTCTTGGAAACTCAGTCTCTGCTGCAGGTGGGGTTTTTTTTCAGATTATTGGAAAGATATTGATAAATAAGCAAAAGGAAAAATAAGACCAGCTGCTAAGCACATCATGCCAGACCTTTGCTGCAGTCACTTAGCTGCTTTGCATATAATTCATCTTGCTTGCCATAAAACACAACCCTGCCTCTCAACTTCTGACTCCACATAGCTGGAGGGAAATGGTCTTCTCCGGCCCAAGAAACAGAGGTTCAGCTCTGGCTAGAGGAAGCAGGGACAGAACTGGGGGAGGTCATTACACCCAGGGAGGGACTGGACCTAATTAGACCCAGCAGATTTCCACCAGGCATTGCAGAGACAAAGATTTGCACTAGCTTAAAGCATTTAAACACAGGTGATGATTAAATAAGTACAGAGGGATCAACATTGGCATGTTAAGAGCTTGGCCAGGTGGCTCCTTGCAATGGGCTCAAATCACTTTTAGGGAGGCCCAACCACCCTCAGTGGTCTTTTGAAAT